>NW_025307560.1:0-717 GCF_018294505.1 Triticum aestivum
GACTATTACTCACTGTTTTGGGGTCCCAGAGTGATTTCCATGATTAACAAACCCTGGGACGCTATTACATGTCGGTCATCAACACTGGTAGTTTTGGCCGATTCTTGCCCGTTTCATGGACTATTACTCACTGTTTTGGGGTCCCGGAGTTATTACCACGATTAACAAACCCTGAAACGCATCTACGTGTTGGTCATCAACACTGGCAGTTTTGGCCGATTCTGGCCCGTTTCATGGACTATTACGCACTGTTTTGGGGTTGGAGAGTGATTTCCACGATTAACAACCCCTGGGATGCGTTTACGTCTCGGTCATCAACGGTGGCAGTTTTGGCCTATTCTGGCCCGTTTCATGGACTATTACTCACTGTTTTTGGGTCCCGGAGAAATTTCCACGATTAACAAACCCTGGGATGAGTTTACGTGTCGGTCATCAATACTGCTAGTTTTGTCCGATTCTGGCCCGTTTCATCGGCTATTACTCACTGTTTTGGGGTCCCAGAGTGTTTTCCATGATTAACAAACCCTGGGACGCTATTACATGTCGGTCATCAACACTGGTAGTTTTGGCCGATTCTTGCCCGTTTCATGGACTATTACTCACTGTTTTGGGGTCCCGGAGTTATTACCACGATTAATAAACCCTGAAACGCATCTACGTGTTGGTCATCAACACTGGCAGTTTTGGCCGATTCTGGCCCGTTTCATGGACTATTAC
>NW_025307561.1:0-717 GCF_018294505.1 Triticum aestivum
ATATTTAAACACAAATAAGTATCAAACAACTTTTTAAATGCTAAAAAAAATTTGTGGAGCCCACCTCGATCCCCCTCCATCTCGACCGCTATCCCACCTCGCCAGATCCGGTCCCCCTCGGCGCCGAGCACCCCCCAAGTCCACCGGCCGCCGCCGCCGACCCACCGCACCCTCGATTCCCCTACCCAACCGCCGCCGCCGACCCCCCGCACCCCGTGCACCGTCTTATAAAAAAAGAAGTATCAAACAGCTTTTTAAATGCTACTGTCTTATAAAAAAATATTACTGTTATTATTTAAACAAGTTTGAACGTATTTAAACACAAATAAGTATCAAACAGCTTTTTAAATGATAAAAAAAATTTGTGGAGCCTGGGATTCGAACCCAAGACCTCCTGGTGTGAGAACTGGCTACTGACCAGTCGAGCTAGTAGAGGGGACTTGGTGTGGATCAGGTCAGGTGGGAGATAACCTGTTGGCTCGAGCAGAAATAAAAAAAAGTACTAATGGCGCACCAGGGTGAGGTGCGCCATTAGTGTGGATATACTTATGGCGCACCGGGGGGTGGTGCGCCATTAGTATTGTGCCCCCATCCATATTTTTCCTCCCCGGCCCTCGATCCCCTTCTCGCCCTCGCCCTCGATCCCCTTCCCCTCCCCTCTCCTCTCCTCTCCCGACGCCGCTGCCCCGCCGCCTCGACGCCGCCCCGACGCCGCGA
>NW_025307562.1:0-717 GCF_018294505.1 Triticum aestivum
TGGACTATTACTCACTGTTTTGGGGTCCCGGAGTAATTTCCACGAGTAATGAACCCTGGGGTGCGTATACGTGTCGTTCATCAACGCTCGCAGTTTTGGCCGATTCTGACCCGTTTCGTGGACTATTGCTCACCATTTTTGGGGCCCCAAAGCGATTTCCATAGTTGTTAAACCTAAGGTGTGCTTACGTGTCGGTCATCAACACTCGCAGTTTTGTCCAATTCTGGCCCGTTATATGGACCATTACTCACTGTTTTAGGTTCCCGGAGTGATTTCCACGAGTAACGAACCCTGGGGTGCATTTACCTGTCGGTCATCGACACTCATAGTTTTGGCCGATTCTGGCCCGTTTCATGGACTATTACTCACTGTTTTGGGGCCCCGGACTGATTTCCACGAGTAACGAACCCTGGGGTGCGATTATGTGTCGGTCATCAATACTCGCAGTTTTGGCCGATTCTGACCCGTCTCGTGGACTATTACTCACCATTTTGGAGTCCCAAAGCGATTTCCATAGTTGTTGAACCCCAAGGTGCGCTTACGTCTTGGTCATCAACACTCACAGTTTTGGCCGATTCTGGCCCGTTTCATGGACTATTACTCACTGTTTTGGGGTCCCGGAGTAATTTCCACGAGTAATGAACCCTGGGGTGCGTATACGTGTCGTTCATCAACGCTCGCAGTTTTGGCCGATTCTGACCCGTTTCGTGGACTATT
>NW_025307563.1:0-717 GCF_018294505.1 Triticum aestivum
TCTGAAAATGTTGAAACTTGGCATGGTATCATCATTTCACCCGCATAGCATGTGCGAAAGAGTAGAGAGGGTCACGGCAAAAACTGGACGCACTTCGTGTACAAACTGGACAAACTCTTTCGGAGTATCAGGGTTTCGGACGAGAACTCATCTATTACACGGGCACTTCAATGTTTTTAAACTTATTTGAACTCCGGACTTCTTTTGTGTTCAGTATGCCGCATTCAAAGCGACGTCATCAATTTCCAACATGTTCTGACATCGTTTGTTGTTTTTCGGTCATTTACCTAATTGTTTAGAGAGCTAAATGACCGTGAAATTGAAAATCATTACAAAATGAACTCTGAACATGTTGAAACTTGGCATGGTATCATCATTTCACCCGCTTAGCATGTGCGAAAGAGTAGAGAGGGTCACGGCAAAAACTGGACGCACTTCGTGTACAAACTGGACAAACTCTTTCGGAGTATCAGGGTTTCAGACGAGAACTCATCTGTTACCCGGGCACTTCAATGTTTTTTAAACTTATTTGATCTCCGGACTTCTTTTGTGTTCAGTATGCAGCATTCAAAGCGAAGTCATCAATTTCCAACATGTTCTAACATCATATGTTGTTTTTCGGTCATTTACCTAATTGCTTAGAGAGCTAAATGACCGTGAAATTGAAATTCACTACAAAATGAACTCTGAAAATGTTGAAACTTGGCATGGTATCAT
>NW_025307564.1:0-717 GCF_018294505.1 Triticum aestivum
GGGCACCAAATTTCTATTTGCAACAATGAGAACATCATTGATCCTTCCCATTGGCTTTTTAATGGTGGAATCCGCAAGGTGCAAATTTAAAGAGCAATCATCAAGATCATGGAAACCTAGAATATCACATAAAGTTTTTGGAATCGTGGAAACACTAGCACCCAAATCACACAAAGCAAAACACTCATGATCTTTAATTCCAATCTTTATAGTAGGTTCCCATCATTAAGTTTTCTAGGTATAGAAACTTCCAAATTAAGTTTTTCATCATAAGATTGCATCAAGGCATCAACAATATGTTTGGTAAAAGCTTTATTTTGACTATAAGCATGAGGAGAATCAACAATGGATTGCAACAAGGAAATACAACCTTCTAAAGAACAATTATCATAATCAAATTCCTTGAAATCCGAGATAGTGGGTTCAATGCTATTTAAAGTTGTGACCTCTCCAATCCCACTTTTACCAAATTTAGCATCAAGATCTAAAAACTCCGAATTCTTGGGATGCCTTCTAGGCAAAGTTGACTCATAATCAGTCCCATAATTATCAAGATTCATATTACAAAACATAGATCTAATAGGAGACGCATCAATAACTTTAAGATCCTCATCATTATTTTCATGTAACTTTTCTGGTTTGGCGGCCATCTTATTGACTAAGGTGGCTTCCTTATCAGAAATTTTGGCTATAGCATTTTCAACCGGGTAATTTGAG
>NW_025307565.1:0-717 GCF_018294505.1 Triticum aestivum
GGGGGGGGGGGGGCGCCAGGAGCGGCTTAAATAGCTGCCTCCGCCCCCCTTTCGAACTCCTCTCGTATTATCCCCGTGCGCCCCGTTGGACCCTGCTGCTGGGCCCGCTAGTGCGCTCGATCGGCCGCCCGAGTCACCTCTGGGCTTGATTTGGGTAGCTTCCGTAAGCTACTATGGGCCCAGCAGCGGTGGTTGGGCATTTTTTTAAAAAAACTTCACTTTATTTTGGCAGAAAATAGCGGCTGCAAACAACAGCCCGCACTGACCACATCACATTTATTTAGTTGCGACAAATGGCAAACAGTGCATAATACAAAGTGCGTACATAACATGTTCAAAAATCATCACCCACGATGCTGCAAGTAAGAGTGATATTGTAGCAGACCACATCACATTTATTTAGTTGCGAAACATGCTAAACCATGCCGCAGATAAGAGTAATATTGTAGCAAATACCAACCACTGCAAATATATAGATGTCTTAATATGTAAATTGTATCAAGATACCGACAACGGCACATTTATTTAGTGGAGATAATAGCCAACACCCCATCCTCCTACTCATTTGGTCTCCATGATCTTGAGGATCTTCTCTTTCACTACTTCCTTCGTGTTGCACTCTGAAAAAAGTATTTCAGCTAGAATGCGTCCCCTTGAAGCATTAACCTCATCTTGATCGAACTCAAATGCCCAACCATCTCCGTCCCAGTGTTGAAC
>NW_025307566.1:0-717 GCF_018294505.1 Triticum aestivum
CACCTAATCTCCAGCCCCTTCCCCACCTTTCGATCCCCTAGCCCGCATCAAGCGTCCCCTAGTTCATCGGAAAGCCATGGTGCGCCGCAAGATCACGTACTATAAGATGCTGACACCGGAGTGCCGCGCAGAAATCACGGCGGCGGTCGGTGCCAGAGACCTCCGTTCCCAAGCTCGCTTTGCGGCGGGCCGATCCCTGATTTCTCTGGAGCCAAGCTACAAGGAGGAGGAAGCCGATCCAATGTTCATGGCGGAGGTTGCGGTGCAGAAGGCCCCCGATGGGTATGAGACGATGGACGTCGACTTCGTGCCGGCGTCCGAGTCCCCCATGGTGTAGGTGGAGCAGCGGTTCAAGCTGGCGATACTAAAGGAGGACCGGGAGGCAGAGGCTCAACTCGACGTGGAGGCGTGCATGCCGCTGCCATCGAGGCTCTCCTACAGGTGGAACCGGATGTCGTGGATGTGAACCGGGCGGCGGAGGCTCAACTTGAGGCAGAGCGCGCGAATGCCGCTGTGATCGAGGCCCTCCTGCAGGCAGAACCAGACATCCTGGACTTGAACCGGGCGGCAGAGGCTCAACTCGACGCGGAGCGCGCGGATGCCTCTCTCATCGAGGCCCTCCTGCGGGCGGACTGGACGTCCTCGACTTGAACCAGGCGGCGGAGGCACGACTCAACGCGGAGCGCGTGGATGCCGCTGCCATCGAGGCCCTCCTAC
>NW_025307567.1:0-717 GCF_018294505.1 Triticum aestivum
GGGGGGGGTGCCACCGAAGTGTAGCATATCTGCGTTACAAGGTCAGCACAATATGTTTTGAAGAGATTGCTGGTGAACTGCGAACCATTGTTGGTGATGATGCGATTAGGGACCCCGAGTCAGCTCACGAGGCCCTTGATGAACTTGACTGCAGAACCAGCTGGGATGGTGCGGACGGCTTCCACCTCCGCCCACTTGGTGAACTTGTCGATGGCGACGTAGAGGTAGCGGTAGACCCCAGGTGCTCGAGGAAATGGGACCAAGATATCCAGCCCCCCAGACCGCGAACAACCACGAGAGTGGGATGGTCTGTAGGCCCTGAGCTGGCTGATGGATCTGCTTGGCATGGAACTGGTAGGCTTCGCAGGCCTTCACCAGCTCAATTGCGTCATTGAGTGTCGTAGGCCAGTAGAACCAGCTGCGAAACGTCTTGCTAATGAGGGTCCATGATGACGAGTGGTGTCCGCAATCTCCATCGTGTATGTCAGCCAGCAACTCCTTCCCCTATTCCCTGGAGATGCAACGCAGGGAAACATCATTTGGTCGCTTTCAGTAGAGCTCTCCGTCTTGGATGCAGTAGGCTGTGGCCTGCCGGGCCACGCGTTCCGCGACCTCCTCTTTCTCTGGTAGCATCCATTGCATCTGGTAGTCCTTGAATTCCGTAGTCCAGCATCCCTCTTGAGGCTCCAGCACCAGGAGTAAGCGTGCTCCTAAGGT
>NW_025307568.1:0-717 GCF_018294505.1 Triticum aestivum
TTAACTTATAGTAGCAAGAAAATCATACAAATGTACTGATAAAACACCTTTTCATCAAGTAGTATCATGTGAAGGCTAATAAGTTTGTCCCTATTAAGGTTAATGGAGTAGCCTAATGAAAATGAGCTACAGTTACCATGAGTCCTTCTCATGGCTAATTGTAGTGACCATATGACACGCAAATTTGATAATATTGAATAGCGCTAATTATATCATGGATCCTAATTATAACAACTTAGACTTAATCTGTACTTGCAAAGCTGGGGAATAACAGATTGGAACAACTGAATAAATAGGACAGCAGTTTGTAAAAAATCTCAAATCAACATGTAAAAGAATACAGATGATTAGAACTTATTTACTGTGTGGTGAAGCTCTCTTGATGGGCATATTCGTGCTATGACCCGATCTCCAAGAGGTATCCCAAGACTATAAGTGAGAATATTGGAGATTGAATTCGGGAGATTCAGAGAGACAGAGATTTGTTTTCATACGGGAGGGAGAGAACAGAATCCATTCATAGTCCCAAGATTGGATTTTGTTTCTTTAACGTGGAGAGGAGAGATGGTGGAGTATCTCTTTTGACTTCTTATTTTATCTCCTTGCGGTTGTGTTTCTATATACACAGCTTAAAAGGATAAGAAAAAGGCCGATCTGAAGGAAGTTTCAGCCTGGATTACACGGAGAGGATTGTTGGCCTTATGAGTTAGTTTTTTT
>NW_025307569.1:0-717 GCF_018294505.1 Triticum aestivum
AGAAGACTCAAATAATATTCATGGATAATCTGATCATAAACTCACACATCGGATCCCAACAAACACACCGCAAAAAGTGATTACATCAAATAGATCTCCAAGAACATCGAGGAGAACATTACATTGAAGATCGAAGAGAGCTAAGAAGCCATCTAGTCACTAGCTATGGACTCGTAGGTCTGAGGTAAACTACTCACACATCATCGAAAGGGCAGCAAGGTTGATGTATATCCCCTCCGTGATTGATTCCCCCTTTGGCAGAGTGCCGGAAAAGGCCTCTAGATGAGATCTCGCGAGAACAGAACCTTGTGGTGGTGGAAAAAGTGTTTTGGGTGGCTCTTTGTTGGTTTCCCGATTTTGGAGAATTTATAGAGGTAGAGTTACATCAAACGGAGCAACGAGGGCCCTATAAGGCACCAGTGCGCACCCTGGTGGCTTGTTGGCCACCCCTTCATCTTCTGACCCTCCCCCAAAGCTTCTAGGGTCTCTTATGTCCAGAAAAAAATCATCAAAAAGTTTCGTGGCATTTGGACTGCGTTTGGTACTGATATCTTTGAAAACCGAAAACAAGCAAAAAACAGCAACTGGCACTTGGCACAGAGTTAATAGGTTAGTCCCAAAACATGATATATAATGAGATATGATTGCATATAAAACATCCAAGCATTGATACTATAATAGCATGGAACAATCAAAAATTATATATACGTTGGAGAC
>NW_025307570.1:0-717 GCF_018294505.1 Triticum aestivum
GATGCTTATGTGAAAAAACTTCAACCTGATAAGCTCGAACCCAAATCGGAGAAATGTGTCTTCATAGGATATCCAAAGGAAACTATTGGATACACCTTCTATCACAGATCCGAAGGCAAGACTTTTGTTGCTAAATTCGGAAACTTTCTGGAGAAGGAGTTTCTCTCGAAAGAAGTGAGTGGGAGGAAAGTAGAACTTGACGAGGTAACTGTACCTGCTCCCTTATTGGAAAATAGTACATCACAGAAAACTGTTTCTGTGACACCTACACTAGTTAGTGAGGAAGTCAATGATAATGATCATGAAACTTCAGAACAAGATACTACTGAACCTCGTAGATCAACCAGAGTAAGATCCGCGCCAGAGTGATACGGTAATCCCGTTCTGGAAGTCACGATGCTAGATCATGATGAACCTACGAACTATGAAGAAGCAATGGTGAGCCCAGATTCGGCAAAGTGGCTTGAAGCCATGAAATCTGAGATGGGATCCATGTATGAGAACAAAGTATGGACTTTGGTTGACTTGCTCGATGATCGGCAAGCAATTGAGAATAAATGGATCTTCAAGAAGAAGACTGACGCTGACGGTAATATTACTGTCTACAAAGCTCGACTTGTCGCAAAAGGTTTTCGGCAAGTTCAAGGGATTGACTACGATGAGACCTTCTCACCCGTAGCGATGCTTAAGTCTGTCCGAATCATGTTAGCAATTGCC
>NW_025307571.1:0-717 GCF_018294505.1 Triticum aestivum
TGGGCAAAATGGTGAGTGTTGATAACCGACACATAAACGCACCCCGGGGATCGCAAATCGTGTAAATCGCTCTAGGACCCCAAAACGGTGAGTAATAGTGCACCAAACGGACCAGAATCGGCCAAAACTGCGATTGTTGATGACCGACACGTAAGCGCACCGTAGGGTTTGTCAATCGTGGAAATCACTTCGGGATGCCAAAACTGTGTAATAGTTCAAAAACGGGCCAAAATCGGCCAAAACTGCGAGTCTTGACGAGCAACACGCAAGCACACCTTGGGGTTCGACAAAAATGGAAATCTCTTTGGGACCCCAAAACGGTGAGTAATAGTCCACGAAACGGGTCGGAATCAACAAAACGTGCGAGTGTTGATGACCGACACGTAAACGCACCCAGAGGTTCGTCAATCATGGAAATCACTCCGGGACCCCAAAACAGTGAGTAATAGTCCATGAGACGGCCAGAATTGGCCAAAATTGTGAGTGTTGATGACCGACACATAAACGCACCCCCGGGGTTCATCAATCGTGGAAATCACATCGGGACCCCAAAACTGAGTAATAATCCAAGAAACGGGCCAGAATCGGCCAAAACTGCGAGACTTGACGACCAACACGAAAGCACACCTTGGGGTTCGACAACAATGGAAATCGCTTTAGGACCCTAAAACGGTGAGTAATAGTCCACGAAAGGGACATAATCGACAAAAACCGCGA
>NW_025307572.1:0-717 GCF_018294505.1 Triticum aestivum
TCAAATTTTAACACTTCAAATTTTAAAAATTCAAATTTGAAAACTAAGGGCACTAATAGAAAGTTTATATTTTTTCTACAACTAATGGCACTAACAGAAAGTTTATAATTTTGCTGACCTAAAAGCAAAAAGAATTAAAAAATAAAGCAAAAAACAAAAGAAAATAAATAATGCAAAAAACAAAACAAAAAAACTGAAAAAAACTATTTTTATAGTAAAGTTAATCACAAACTTGTGATTCACACAAATTTCGTAGAATTCAAATTTTAACTATTTAAATTTGAAAACTAATGGCACTAACAGAAAGTTTATAAATTTTCTGACCTAAAAGCACAAAGAATTAAAAAATAAAGCAAAAAACAGAAGAAAATAAATAATGCAAAAAACAGAACCAAAAAACTGGAAAAAAAATTTAAAAAACCTGCCACCTATTGGGCCACCACGGCCTGAATACGACTAGAAACCCAACCTGGGCCAGGATTCAGGCCCGCAGAAGGCCCAATAGGCCCACAGACAGCACAGTGTGACATTAGGCCTGTAAGCCTGCATTTGAGAGGAGCTCGAGAGGGCAGCCGCAGTGGGGCTTATAAACCACTCCGAGCCCCTCTCAACTAGCGAGGTGGGACTAAACTTTTGGCCGCGGGCAGCGCAAGGCCTTTGGTCCTGGTTGGTGCCACCAACCGGGACCAAAGGCCGCCGCTTCCCGCCCTTTGTGCT
>NW_025307573.1:0-717 GCF_018294505.1 Triticum aestivum
GCCGATTCTGGCCCGTTTGGTGGACTATTACTCACTGTTTTGGGGTCCCGGATTGATTTCCACGATTAACGAACCCCGGGGTGCGTTTACGTGTCGGTCATCCACACTCGAAGTTTTTGTCGATTTTGGTCCGTTTCGTGCACTATTACTTACCTTTTTGGGGTCCCAGAGCGGTCTCCACGATTGACGATCCCTGGGGTGCGTTTACGTGTCCGTCGTCAACACTCACTGCTTTGGCCAATTCTGACCCGTTTCGTGGACTATTACTCACCGTTCTGGGGTCCGGAGACGATTTCCATAGTTGTTGAACCCCAAGGTGCGCTTACGTGTCGGTCATCAACAATCGCAGTTCCGGCCGATTCTGGCCCGTTTCATGGACTATTGCACACTTTTTTGGGGTCCTGAAGTGATTTCCATGATTGACGAACCCCGGGGTGCGTTTATGTCCCGTTTCGTGGACTATTACTCATTGTTTTGGGGTCCTGAAGTGATTTGCACGATTGACGAACGCCGGGGCGCGTTTATGTGTCGGTCATCAACACTCACAATTTTGGCCGATCCTGGTATGTTTCGTGCACTATTACTCACCGTTTTAGGGTGCGAGAGCGATTTCCACGATTGACGATCCCCGGGGTGCGTTTACGTGTCCGTCGTCAACACTCACTATTTTGGCCAATTCTGACCCGTTTCGTGGACTATTACTCATAGTTTTGGGGT
>NW_025307574.1:0-717 GCF_018294505.1 Triticum aestivum
ACCTACACGTAAACGCACCTCGGGGATCATTAATCGTGGAAATCGCTCCAGGACCTCAAAAAGGTGAGCAATAGCCCATGAGACGGGACGAATCAGCCAAAACGGCGAGTGTCGATGACCTGCACGTAAGCACGTAATAGGACCTTGTAGTTCAACAAGCAAGGAAATCGCACATGGACACCAAAATGGTGAGTAATAGCCCATGAAACGGGCCAGAATCGGGCAAAACGGAGAGTGTTGATGAATGACACGTAAGCGCTTCTTGGGGTTCAGCAACCATTAAAATCGCTTCGGGACCCCAAAATGGTGATTAATAGTCCATGAAACAGGCCAGAATTAGCGAAAATTGTGAGTGTTAATGACCTACACGTAAGCGCACATTAGGGTTCAGTAACCATAAAATCGCTCCGAAACCCCAAATCAATGAGTAATAGCCCATGAAACGGTCCAGAATCGGCCAAAATGGCGAGTGTTGATGAACGACACGTAAGCACACCTTGGGCTTCGGCAACCATAAAAATCGCTCTGGGACCCCAAATTGGTGAGTAGTAGTCCACGAAACGGGCCAGAATCGGCCAAAACAGCGAGTGTTAATGACCTGCACGTAGGCGCACCTCGGGGTTCAGTAACCATGGAATTTGCTCCTTAACCCAAAACGGTGAGTAATAGTCTATGAAACGGGTCAGAATCATCAAAGAGGTGAGTGCTGATGAACGA
>NW_025307575.1:0-717 GCF_018294505.1 Triticum aestivum
ATCACTATAATGGCGAGTGTCTCAAAACTCTTCTTAGCTCAAACTGACAGGATGGGCACGAAATTTTTTTCGACCAATTTTTTTTTTTTTTTTGACTGCCCGGACCCAAAAACTGGAAACGGGTCAAAAAAAACTTCCTATAATGGCACCTGTCTCAAAACACTCAGAAACACCTAAAAATAGGATAGCTAGAAAATTTTTCGAAAAATGCGTTTTCGAAAAATTTTGGGCCTAAACGGAGCGTGGCTACCCGACTCCGGCAAGGAAACACGAATTGAAAACTAGATGGATCTCGAAAACAACCCTAATAATCAAGGAACTCGGATTGGTGGTGGATATATGGTGGTGGTATATGGCAGCGGTGGTGGTAGTATATGGATATGGATCGGTGGTGGTATATGGACACGGATTGGTGGTGGTATATGGATACGGATTCGGAGCGGTGGTGGTAGATGGCAGGGGCGATGATGATGGTGCGGCGGCGGCGTGACAACTTATGACCAGAACTCGAAACTCTAAAAGACTAGACTCTAAGACCAGCAACTAGACACGACGATGCAACCGCAAATTCAACAAAGCAAAACCCTAAAAAGATTATGCAAAGGCTCAGATTGGTTCGGATATGATGAACTAACCCTAATTTTTTTTTGTGGCTTTTTCGTGGACTGTAGGTATGAAGAACAGACTCGATCTAAACTACAAAAAACTGTAAAATCT
>NW_025307576.1:0-717 GCF_018294505.1 Triticum aestivum
GACGGGGTCATATATTTGTGAATTATTAGTTAGGTCATATATCTTTCGATTTTGTTATGAAAAACATCATATATAATTGTGTTGATCGGGTAGTTTTAAACGTGCAGTTGTTTCATCGCTGCGAGGTTTGGTGTTCGACGACCTCGCCGTGCGTTTGACGAGCTCTGCCCCTTCGTTCGTGGGTGATCACAAATGACATGTCCTCCTCCCCCATTAATTATTTGATCTATTCCGATGAAACTTGATAGCTAGCTATATATGTGTCTTGAATCATCAGTATGCGTAACCAATATGTGTCTCCCGTTCGAAAGCGTCATAGTTATAAATATGCATGCATTTGCATATTTATAACCTTGATTCTTTCGAATTGTCCAACGCTATCCATGGACAGCCCGAGTATGTTTAGATTGGGTTCATTTTCCCATATGCTTTGCTCCAGATCCGACGCATAAATTTCGTCAGTGCCTCCCCTGTTGTTCTCCGGGTACACATCCTCTCTGTTTATTGCAGAGACGTGTATCAGGAGAACAGCGGGGAGGTGCTGCCGAAATTTTGCGTAGGATCCGGAGCATAGCATGGGAAAATGAACCCAATCTAAACATACTCGGGTGGGATTAGGACCTATCATTACCTATTAGAGTGTAGGTTGCATGGACGTAATAAAATTGACAAAGTAGATCAATTGATGAATATATACATGGTGAATTATATATATAT
>NW_025307577.1:0-717 GCF_018294505.1 Triticum aestivum
TCCGGGAAAGTACTCCCGGTGTTTCGCGTTTTCGGACAGATGAACCGGAGGGGAAAAGTTGCGAGTTCGATAGGTTAGGGGTGTGTGGCGGACGAACGGACTGCGTATCCGGAATCGTCTCGTCGTTCTGAGCAACTTTCATGTAGAAAGTATTTTCATCCGAGTTACGGATTAAAAGATATGATTTTCTAAAGATTTTATTAATTTCTGGAATTTAATTAATTAATTAATTAATTCGAAAAATGAATTCATGACGTCAGCATGATGTCATGCTGACGTCAGCAGTCAACAGGGTTGACTTGGTCAACCTGACGGTGGGTCCCGCATGTCATTGACTGATAACTAACTAACTAAATTAATTAATCTAATTAGTAGATTAGTCAGGTTAATTAAATGATTAATTAGTCTAACCAGGTTTAATTAAGTTAATTAATTCTTTAATTAATTAATTAATATTTTAATTATTTTAATTATTTATTTTATTAAATCTTTTTTTTAACAGGGGCGTGGGTCCCTAATGTCAGTGGCCCAGAGGGCCTTAGCGGGACGGGCGAAACGGGTGCAGGCGTGGGCGCCCGAGGCCACCAGGGGGCGGCGACGCCGGCCACGGCAGAGGCCAGCCGCGGCGCGGCCAGCGCACGGGCTGCGCATGGCGGGCACAGGACGGGGAGGACAGCACACGACAGGCGCGGCAGGAGGTAGCCGCGGGGCCTGCAC
>NW_025307578.1:0-717 GCF_018294505.1 Triticum aestivum
AAAGCCACATCATCATTTTTCAATCCTTTCTGACTTCATTGGTTATTTTTCATGCATTTACTAATTATTTTGAGCTATAAGACCCTAAAATTGAAAAGCATTTCAAATGAACTCTGAAAAGGTTGAAAGTTGGCATGATATCATCATTTCATCCACATAGCATGTGCAAGAAAGTTGAGAGGGTTACGGCAAAAACTGGATGCACTTCGTGTACAAAACGGACAATCTCTTTCAAAGTATCAGGATTTCATCCGGAAACTCGTCTGTTACAATGGGATTTCATTTTTTTAAACTTATTTGAACTCCTGACTGTTTGTGTGTTCAAAATGCACCATTAAAAGCCACATCATCATTTTTCAATCCTTTCTGACTTCATTTGTTATTTTTCATGCATTTACTAATTATTTTGAGCTATAAGACCCTAAAATTGAAAAGCATTTCAAATGAACTTTGAAAAGGTTGTAAGTTGGCATGATATCATCATTTCATCCACATAGCATGTGCAAGAAAGTTGAGAGGGTTACGGCAAAAATTGGATGCACTTCGTGTACAAAACGGACAATCTCTTTCAAAGTATCAGGATTTCATCCGGAAACTCGTCTGTTACAATGGGATTTCATTTTTTAAAACTTATTTGAACTCCTGACTTTTTGTGTGTTCAAAATGCACCATTCAAAGCCACATCATCATTTTTCAATCCTTTCTGACTTCATTGGT
>NW_025307579.1:0-717 GCF_018294505.1 Triticum aestivum
GTTAAGCGTGCTTGGGCGAGAGTAGTACTAGGATGGGTGACCTCCTGGGAAGTCCTCGTGTTGCATTCCCTTTTTAATTTTTTTCGCGCCGCTTGCAAAACAAAACGCACGTGTAAGTAATATATTTACCGTGTTTTATTATTTTGCACGAGTGCGGTAAGTCATAGCTGGGTGCTCACGATTCACGGGTCCAGCGTCGGCGTTGTGGCGCGGCAAGCGTGCACTGGTGCGGTTGAGAGGGAGGGGTGGAAACCGCGTTAAACTCGTCTCCGTAGTTGAGAGGGAGCGGCCAAAGCAATGTACAATCGTCTTTGTAGTGGAGCTGGGAGGGGCAAGGATAAGGGACGAAGACCGGGGTAACATGTCGGATGCGATCATACCAGCACTAAAGCACTGGATCCCATCAGAACTCCGAAGTTAAGCGTGCTTGGGCGGGAGTAGTACTACGATGGGTGACCTCCTGGGAAGTCCTCGTGTTGCATTCCCTTTCTAATTTTTTTCGCGCCGCTTGCAAAACAAAACGCACGTGTAAGTAATATATTTACCGTGTTTTATTATTTTGCACGAGTGCGGTAAGTCATAGCTGGGTGCTCACGATTCACGGGTCCAGCGTCGGCGTTGTGGCGCGGCAAGCGTGCACTGGTGCGGTTGAGAGGGAGGGGTGGAAACCGCGTTAAACTCGTCTCCGTAGTTGAGAGGGAGCGGCCAAAGCAATGT
>NW_025307580.1:0-716 GCF_018294505.1 Triticum aestivum
CCAACCGGGACTAAAGGGGGGGCATTGGTCCCGGTTGGTGCCACGAACCGGTACCAATGCCCCCTTTAGTCCCGGTTGGTGCCACCAACCGGGACCAAAGGCCTTGCGCTGCCCGCGGCCAAAAGTTTAGTCCCACCTCGCTAGTTGAGAGGGGCTCGGAGTGGTTTATAAGCCCCACTGCGGCTGCCCTCTCGAGCTCCTCTCAAATGCAGGCTTACGGGCCTAATGTCACACTGTGCTGTCTGTGGGCCTATTGGGCCTTCCGCGGGCCTGAATCCTGGCCCAGGTTGGGTTTCTAGTCGTATTCAGGCCGTGGTGGCCCAATAGGTGGCAGTTTTTTTAATTTTTTTCCAGTTTTTTGGTTCTGTTTTTTGCATTATTTATTTTCTTTTGTTTATTGCTTTATTTTTTAATTATTTGTGCTTTTAGGTCAGAAAATTTATAAACTTTCTGTTAGTGCCATTAGTTTTCAAATTTAAATAGTTAAAATTTGAATTCTATGAAATTTGTGTGAATCACAAGTTTGTGATTAACTTTACTATAAAAATAGTTTTTTTCAATTTTTTGTTTTGTTTTTTGCATTATTTATTTTATTTTGTTTTTTGCTTTATTTTTTAATTCTTTTTTCTTTTAGGTCAGCAAAATTATAAACTGTCTGTTAGTGCCATTAGTTTTAGAAAAAATATAAACTTTCTATTAGTGCCATTAGTTCTTTA
>NW_025307581.1:0-716 GCF_018294505.1 Triticum aestivum
AAAAAATGCCTCCTGCTGGGCCCCCACGGCCTGAATACGACTAGAAACCCTACCATGGGCCAGGATTCAGGCCCACAGTAGACCCAGAAGGCCCATCAGGCAAAGCAGTAGCAATTAGGCCCGCAAGCCTATGGTGGAGAGAAGCTCGAGAGGGGTGCTGTAGTGGGGCTTATAAACCACTGCGCGCCCCTCTCAACTAGCGAGGTGGGACTAAACTTTGGCCCCGACGCGGGCAACACAGGGTCCTTTGGTCCCGGTTGGTGGCACCAACCGGGACTAAAGGGGGGCATTAGTCCCGGTTGGTGCCACCAACCGGGACCAAAGGTCGCCGCTTCCCGCCCTTTGGGCTGCTGAAAAGAAGCCTTTGGTCCCGGTTGTTGGTACCAACCGGGACTAAAGGGGGCATTAGTCCCGGTTGGCCTCACGAACCGGGACTAATGCCCTTGATATATATACAGCACTTAGGAAAATTTGACGAACACATCGCCAGTTGCCCCCGGCCCGCCCGACGACGCCGAGCTCATCGACGCTGCCAGGCTGCCCAGATCGACACCGTCTGCTGCCCCGATGCCGCCCGCCGCCCCGACGCCGTCCGCGCGCCTCCGTCGTCGCCCCTGCCCCGTTGCCACCAGGCGCTGCCCCGACGCTGCCCGCAGCCGTCCCCGCCGACGCCGTCCATGCGCCTCCGTCGTAGCCCTTGCCCCGTCGCTGCCAGG
>NW_025307582.1:0-716 GCF_018294505.1 Triticum aestivum
AGAATCACGGCAAAAACTGGATGCACTTCATGTACAAACTGGACAATCTCTTTTGAACTATCAGGGTTTCGGACGAAAACTCATCTGTTACACCGGCAATCCAAAATTTTAATAACTTATTACAACTCCGGACTTTTTTTGCGTTCAGCAGGCACCATTCAAAGCGACGTGATCAACTTTCAACCCTTTCTGACATAATTTGCTATTTTTGATGCATTTACTGATTTGTTTTGAGCTAAATGGCCCTGAAATTGAAAAGACTACAAATGAACTATGAAAAGCTTGAAACTTGGCATGGTATCATCATTTCACCAGCATAGCATGTGAAAAAAAGTAGAGAGGGTCACGGCAAAAACTGGATGCACTTCGTGTACAAACTGGACAATCTCTTTCGAAGTATCAGGGTTTCGGACGAAAACTCATCTGTTACACCGGCAATTCAAAATTTTAATAACTTATTACAACTCTGGACTTTTTTGCGTTCAGCAGGCGCCATTCAAAGCCACGTCATCAACTATCAACCCTTTCTAACATAATTTGCTATTTTTAATGCATTTACTCATTTG
Organism: Triticum aestivum; assembly: GCF_018294505.1. Lineage (NCBI taxonomy): Eukaryota > Viridiplantae > Streptophyta > Magnoliopsida > Poales > Poaceae > Triticum > Triticum aestivum. The sequence goes on from NW_025307582.1 coordinate 567, forward strand.
TTTTGAGCTAAATGGCCCTGAAATTGAAAAGCACTACAAATGAACTCTGAAAAGATTGAACCTTGGCGTGGTATCATCATTTCACCCGCATAGCATTTGCAAAAAAGTAGAGAAGGTCACGGCAAAAACTGGATGCACTTCTTGTACAAA
>NW_025307583.1:0-716 GCF_018294505.1 Triticum aestivum
AATGGTTCATTTTGAACACACAAAAAGTCTGGAGTTCAAATAAGTTCAAAAAATGTCCCTTTGTAAACAGATGAGTTTTCGTGCGAAACCCTTATACTTCGAAAGAGATTGTCCATTTTGTACACGAAGTGGATCCAGTTTTTGCCGTAACCCTCTAAACTTTTTAGCACATGCTATGTGGGTGAAATGATGGTACCATGCCAATTTTCAACCTCTTTAGAGTTCATCTGAAGTGCTTTTCAATTTCTGGGTCATTTAGCTTAAAAAATTGAAAGTACATGAAAAATAACAAATGAAGTCAGAAAGGGTTGAAAATTGAAGATGTGGCTTTGAATGGTTCATTTTGAACACACAAAAAGTCTGGAGTTCAAATAAGTTACAAAAAAGAAATCCCTTTGTAAACAGATGAGTTTTCGTCTGAAACCCTAATACTTCGAAACAGATTGTCCGTTTTGTACACGAAGTGCACCCAGTTTTTGTCGTAACACTCTCAACTTTTTAGCACATCCTATGAGGGTGAAATGATGATACCATGCCAATTTTCAACCTCTTCAGAGTCATCTGAAGTGCTTTTCAATTTCAGGGTCATTTAGCTCAAAAAAATTAGTAAATGCATGAAAAATAACAGATGAAGTCAGAAAGGGTTGAAAATTGATGATGTGGCTTTGAATGGTTCATTTTGAACACACAAAAAGTCTGGAGTTCAAATAAGTTCA
>NW_025307584.1:0-716 GCF_018294505.1 Triticum aestivum
AGCTTATTATGTCATTTTGGAGGAAAAATACTAACTATAGGTCATTTTGGAGGAAAAATTGCTAAGTATAGGTCATTTTAGAGCTAGCCTAGGTTAAATAGGTCATTTTGGAGCTAAGTAAGGTTATTATGTCATTTTAGAGCTAGCTAAGCATATGAAGTCATTTAGGACCTAAAATATGTCATTTCTTAAGCATATTATATCATTTTAGACCTAGCTAAGCATATTAAGTTATTTTGGAGGAATGTATGCTAAGTATAGTTCATTTTAGAGCTATCCTAGGTTAAATATGTCATTTTTAAGCTAGCTAAGTATATTAAGTCATTTTGGAGGAAACATGCTAAGTATAGGTCATTTTAGAGCTATCCTAGGTTAAACATGTCATTTTGGAGCTAATTAAGCTTATTATGTCATTTTGGAGCTAGCTAAGCATATTGAGTCATTTTGGAGGAAAAAATGCTAACTATGGGTCATTTTAGAGCTAGCCTAGGTTAAATAGGTCATTTTGGAGCTAAGTATGGTTATTATGTCATTTCGGAGCTAGCTAAGCATATGAAGTCATTTAGGACCTAAAAGATGTCATTTCTTAAGCATATTATATCATTTTAGAGCTAGCTAAGCATATTAAGTCATTTTGGAGCAAAAAATGCTAAGTGTAGGTCATTTTAGAGCTATCCTAGGTTAAATATGTCATTTTTAAGCTAGCTAAGCATATT
>NW_025307585.1:0-716 GCF_018294505.1 Triticum aestivum
TCGCGGCGTCGGGGCGGCGTCGAGGCGGCGGGGCAGCGGCGTCGGGAGAGGAGAGGAGAGGGGAGGGGAAGGGGATCGAGGGCGAGGGCGAGAAGGGGATCGAGGGCCGGGGAGGAAAAATATGGATGGGGGCACAATACTAATGGCGCACCACCCCCCGGTGCGCCATAAGTATATCCACACTAATGGCGCACCTCACCCTGGTGCGCCATTAGTACTTTTTTTTTTATTTCTGCTCGAGCCAACAGGTTATCTCCCACCTGACCTGATCCACACCAAGTCCCCTCTACTAGCTCGACTGGTCAGTAGCCAATTCTCACACCAGGAGGTCTTGGGTTCGAATCCCAGGATCCACAATTTTTTTTTATCATTTAAAAAGCTGTTTGATACTTATTTGTGTTTAAATATGTTCAAACTTGTTTAAATAATAACAGTAAAAAATTTTTTATAAGACAGTAGCATTTAAAAAGCTGTTTGATACTTATTTTTTTATAAGACGGTGCGCGGGGTGCGGGGGGTCGGCGGCGGCGGTTGGGTAGGGGAATCGAGGGTGCGGTGGGTCGGCGGCGGCGGCCGGTGGACTTGGGGGGTGCTCGGCGCCGAGGGGGACCGGATCTGGCGAGGTGGGATAGCGGTCGAGATGGAGGGGGATCGAGGTGGGCTCCACAAATTTTTTTTAGCATTTAAAAAGCTGTTTGATACTTATTTGTGTTTAA
>NW_025307586.1:0-716 GCF_018294505.1 Triticum aestivum
CATTTACTAATTATTTTGAGCTATAAGACCCTAGAATTGAAAAGCATTTCAAATGAACTCTGAAAAGGTTGAAAGTTGGCATGATATCATCATTTCATCCACATAGCATGTGCAAGAAAGTAGAGAGGGTTACGGCCAAAACTGGATGCACTTCGTGTACCAAACGGACAATCTCTTTCAAAGTATCAGGATTTCATCCGGAAACTCGTGTGTTACAAAGGGATTTTATTTTTTAAAACTTATTTGAACTCCTGACTTTTTGTGTGTTCAAAATGCACCATTCAAAGCCACATCATCATTTTTCAATCCTTTCTTACTTCATTTGTTATTTTTCATGCATTTACTAATTATTTTGAGCTATAAGACCCTAAAATGAAAATCATTTTAAATGAACTCTAAAAAGGTTGAAAGTTGGCATGATATCATCATTTCATCCACATAGCATGTGCAAGAAAGTTGAGAGGGTTACGGCAAAAACTGGATGCACTTCGTGTACAAAACGGACAATCTCTTTCAAAGTATCAGGATTTTATCCGGAAACTCGTCTATTACAAAGGGATTTCATTTTTTAAAACTTATTTGAACTCCTGACTTTTTGTGTGTTCAAAATGCACCATTGAAAGCCACATCATCATTTTTCAATCCTTTCTTACTTCATTTGTTATTTTTCATGCATTTACTAATTATTTTGAGCTATAAGACCCTAAAATGAAAAG
>NW_025307587.1:0-716 GCF_018294505.1 Triticum aestivum
AATGGTGAGTTATCCACGAAACGGCTCAGAATCTGCCAAAACTGTGAGTGTTGATGACCGAAACGTAAACGCACCCCAGGGTTCGTTAATCGTGTAAATCACTCCGGGACCCCAAAACAGTGAGTAATAGTCCAGGAAACGGGCCAGCATCGGCCAAAACTGTGAGTGTTGATGACCAACACGGAAGCGCACCTTGGGGTTCAACAACTATGGAAATCGCTTTGGGGCCCAAAACCGGTGAGTAATAGTCGATGAAACGGGTCAGAATCGGCCAAAACCGTAAGTGTTGATTACCGAAACATAAGCGCACCCCAGGGTTCGTAAATCGTGGAAATCACTCCGGGACCCCAAAACAGTGAGTAATAGTCCACGAAACGTGCCAGAATCGGCCAAATCTGTGAGTGTTGATGATCGACACGTAAGCGCACCTTGGGGTTCAACAACTATGGAAATCGCTTTAGGGCCCCAAAACGGTGAGTAATAGTCCACGAAACGGGTTAGAATGGGCCAAAACCGTGAGTGTTGATGACCGAAACGTAAACGCACCCCAGGATTCATTAATCGTGGAAATCACTCCAGGACCCCAAAACAGTGAGTAATAGTCCATGAAACGGACCAGAATCGGCCAAAACTATGAGTGTTGATGACCGACACGTAATCGCACCTTGGGGTTCAACAACTATGGAAATCGCTTTGGGGCCCAAAAAAGGTGAGTA
>NW_025307588.1:0-716 GCF_018294505.1 Triticum aestivum
ACAAAGGGAATTGCATACGGATTGATTGAATCCTCGACACCGTGGTTCACCCGATGATATCATCGTGGAACATGTGGGAGCCAACATGGGTATCCAGATCCCGCTGTTGGTTATTGACCGGAGAGGCGTCTCGGTCATGTCTGCATGTCTCCCGAACCCGTAGGGTCTACACACTTAAGGTCCGGTGACGCTAGGGTTGTAGAGATATATGTATGCGGAAACCCGAAAGTTGTTCGGAGTCCCGGATGAGATCCCGGACGTCACGAGAGGTTCCGGAATGGTCCGGAGGTGAAGAATTATATATAGGAAGTCCAGTTTTGGCCACCGGGAAAGTTTCGGGGGTTATCGGTATTGTACCGGGACCACCGGAAGGGTCCCGGGGGTCCACCGGGTGGGGCCACCTGTCCCGGAGGGCCCCGTGGGCTGAAAGTGGAGGGGAACCAGCCCCTCGTGGGCTGGGGCGCCACCTTGGGCCTCCCCCCCATGCGCCTAGGGTTGGGAACCCTAGGGGGGAGTTCCCCCTTGCCTTGGGGGGCAAGGCAACCCCTTCCCCCCTTGGCCGCCGCCCCCCCCCCCCTTGGAGATCCCATCTCCTAGGGCTGCGCACCCCCCTTGGGGGCCTATATAAAAAGGGGGGAGGGAGGGCAGCACACTACAGCCTTTGGCGCCTCCCTCCTCCCCTGCAACACCTCTCTCTCTCGCGCAGAAGCTCGGCG
>NW_025307589.1:0-716 GCF_018294505.1 Triticum aestivum
TCACATGGGAATCTTATTTTCTTTTATTTTTTTGACATTTCTATCATTTTATTCTATTTTTTTTCAAACTGAAAAGGCGGTCGGGGGGGGGGTGCATTCGGGGGAATGTTTGGGACAAATTACTAATGGCGCACCGTGGGATGGTGCGCCATTACTAGTTCAACTAGTAATGGCGCACACCTCCCACGGTGCGCCATTACTAGTTCAACTAGTAATGGCGCACCCCTCCCACGGTGCGCCATTAGTAGTTTAAAAAATGAATATAAAAATTGAAATTTTTTAATCATAATTACTAATGGCGCACCGTGGGAGTGGTGCGCCATTACTAGTTGAAATAGTAATGGCCCACCATCCCACGGTGCGCCATTACTAGTTTTGAAAAAATTTAAAGAAATTTTCTTTTACTAATGGCACACCGTGGTTGTGGTGCGCCATTAGTATTTGCACACTAATGGCGCACCAACACATGGTGCGCCATTAGTATTTAGTAATGGCGCACCACATGTACAGTGCGCCATTAGTGTCCATATTGGCTATAGCTGTTTTTGTAGTAGTGTAGCATATGAAATGGATAATATAAAAACTCTATCTATGAAATACATGGTGCTACTTTGAAGTATAAGTGTCTATAAAGCATATTAGTGTCCCTCCTCTCTCTCCTTCTCTCTCTTTTATTATTTTTCTTTCTCTTTTTTTGGTGGGCTCTTTGACCACTC
>NW_025307590.1:0-716 GCF_018294505.1 Triticum aestivum
TGGTGGCACAAACCGGGACTAATGCCCCCTTTAGTCCCGGTTGGTGCCACGAACCGGGACCAAAGGCCAATTTTCAGCAGCCCAAAGGGCGGGAAGCGGCGGCCTTTGGTCCCGGTTGGTGGAACCAACCGGGACTAAAGGGGGGCATTGGTCACGGTTGGTGCCACGAACCGGGACCAATGCCCCCTTTAGTCCCGGTTGGTGCCACCAACCGGGACCAATGGCCTTTGCTGCCCCGAGCCCAAAAGTTTAGTCCCACATCGCTAGCTGAAGGGCGCCGGCACTGGTTTATAAGCGCTGGTGTGCCTACCCATTCGAGCTCCTCTCTAATGCAGGCTTTCGGGCCTAAACTTGCTACTGCCTGTGGGCCTATTGGGCCTTCTGCGGGCCTGAATCCTGGCCCATGTAGGGTTTCTAGTCGTATTCAGGCCGTGGAGGCCCAGTAGGAGGCATTTTTTTTGATTTTTTCTTTTTTATTTCTATATTTTTTGGTTTTTTATTTTTTTATTTCTACTTAAAACTAAGTACTTACAGTTTTTTAGTGATTTCTTTTTGCTTTTAGGTCACAAAAATTATAAACTTTCTGTTAGTGCCATTAGTTTTAAATTTTAAATAGTTTAAATTTGAATTTTTAAAAATTTGTGTGAATCACTAGTTTATGAATAACTTTACTATAAAAATAGAATTTTTTTTCTATTTATTTTTTATTTCTACTT
>NW_025307591.1:0-716 GCF_018294505.1 Triticum aestivum
TTTTGTAAAGTTCAGTGGAGCCACCACACTGAGGATGAAGCCACCTGGGAAAGAGAGGAAGTTTTGCTCAAGGACCACCCTCACCTATTTTCTAGCCAACCCGAATCTCGAGGGCGAGATTCATCTTAAGGGGGTAGGTTTGTAACATCCCAAATTTTCAATTTGGAATGTTATACATTAGGTCATCATGCATATCATATTTTTCTCGCATTTTCCGATCCTAGAAAATTTCACGCAACTCAAGGACCCTCGGAGAGAGTTGGAAGTTTCATTATTTTCATATTTGGGATTTCTCAAATTTTGAAAATAGGATCATTTGGATTTATTTAATTATCTTCATAAAGTTTTTCCTATAAAATTTTTAAGAGAGGGAATAATATGACTTTCCCAATATTTAGGAAAAATGAAGATATTATAAATAAATCAAGATTTGGTTTTGGAAGATTTATTTTGCTTAGGCAAAAATGAGCATTTTAAAAATTTATGCTTGTTTGCCGTTTTTTTAAAGTTCATTTTGTTCGACTCATTTTTAGGAGTCGGGGAAAATTTGTTTTATTTAAATCAGAGTTCATTTGGTATTTTTTTTAATTCGTTTTGTTCTTTTAAAAAAAAATCGCGCCCCCCCCCCTGGGCCAAGGCCCAGCCGGCCCAGCCAGCCAGGCCCGGCCTAGCGCCCCGCCTCCCTCTCCCTCGCGCGCACGCCGCCGCCCGAGCGG
>NW_025307592.1:0-716 GCF_018294505.1 Triticum aestivum
AATCTGAAACTCTGCAAAGGGGGGGGGTTCTATTGGGAAACGTTGCATGGAAAACAAAAAAAAATTCTATGCACACGCAAGATCTATCCATGAAGATGCATAGCAACGAGAGGGGGAGAGTGTGTCTACATACCCTCCTAGACCGTAAGCAGAAGCGTTTAGTAACGTGGTTGATGTAGTCGAACTTCTTTTCGCTCCAACCGATCAAGTACCGAACGTACGACACCCCCGAGTTCTGCACACATTCAGCTCGCTGACGTCCTCTGCCTTCTTGATCCAGCAAGACGGCGAGGTAGTAGATGAGTTCCAGCAGCACGACGGCATGGTGATGGTGATGGTGAAGTGATCTCCGCAGGACTTCGCCTAAGCACGTCGAAAATATAATCGAGGGTGTAAACGATGGAGGGAGGCAATTGTGTGTTGTGTTCTAAGCACCCACTCCCACATATATATAGGCAGTCGGGAGGGAGGAGAAGCCAAAGGGGCGGCCCAAGTAGGAGGAATCCTACTTGGGGTCTCTCCCAGGCTGCGCCCTCCCCCTGCCTTGTATAAGTGCGGTGGAAAGGAAGGAGGGCCTCTCCTCCCCTTTCCTTCCCCTAGGGCCTGCTGTCCAAGGAAGGGGCACACGAGGGGCTGATCTGTCCCCCCTTTGGCCCATTAGGCCCATACACTTACCGGGGGTGTCCGGAACCACTTCCGGTGACCCGATGACTACC
>NW_025307593.1:0-716 GCF_018294505.1 Triticum aestivum
AGGGGGCGGGCGGCGGCTCCCGTGTGCGAGCGGGACTCGGCGGCGGCGGCTCCCGTGCGCGAGGAGGGCGACGCGGGGATGGGCCGGCGGCCTGGCGCGGCTGGGCTCGGCCCAGTCGGGCACTGCGCTGTTTTTTTTTAAATACGTTCCGCGGAAAATAATTCGTAGAAAAATAAATAAAAGTCCAAAAAAAGATAAAATAAATTTTCCCCGTCTAGTTAGAAAATCTAGAATAGGGTGAACATTGTTTTAACACAAAATAAATATTTTGAAAACATGCAATATTTTTAATGCAATAAAAATTGCAAATAAAATCCGAATAAAATCCAATAGATGATTTTAACATTTTTCCTCCAGTATTTCAATTGTTTTGGAGAAGTCATATTTTCTCCTCTCATTTATTTTGTTTAATGAAATATTTTTCCGGAGAGAAAATAATTAAAACCAAAATCCTCGTCTTATTATTTGATGAAAATCAAATATGAAAATTCGAGAAAATCCCCAACTCTCTCCGAGGGTCCTTGAGTTGCTTAGGATTTATCGAGGATTTGTCAAAATGCAATAAAATATGATATGCAATGATGATCTATGTATAACATACCAAATTGAAAATTTGGGATGTTACAAACCTACCCCCCTTAAGATGAATCTCGCCCTCGAGATTCGGGTTGGCTAGAAAACAGGTGGGAGTGGTCCTTCCGTAGATCTTCCTCTCA
>NW_025307594.1:0-716 GCF_018294505.1 Triticum aestivum
GTTCAATTATAGTGTAAACTTCTTTGTACTAGGCTATAGAGCTAGTTCAACTCTACTGTAAAATTATTTGAACTAGCTTATAGAGCTAGTTCAACTCTAGTGTAAAATTATTTGTACTAGGCTATAGAGCTAGAGCAACTCTAGTGTAAAATTGTTTCAACTTGCTTATAGAGCTAGTTCAACTCTAGTGTAAAATTATTTGTACTAGGCTATAGAGCTAGTTCAATTCTAGTGTAAAATTATTTGAACTAGCTTATAGAGCTAGCTCAGCTCTAGTGTAAAATTATTTCAACTAGCTTATAGAGCAAGTTCAATTGTAGTGTAAAATTATTTGTACTAGGCTATAGAGCTAGTTCAATTCTAGTGTAAAATTATTTGAACTAGCTTATAGAGCTAGCTCAACTCTAGTGTAAAATTATTTCAACTAGCTTATATAACAAGTTCAATTGTAGTGTAAAATTATTTGTACTAGGCTATAGAGCTAGTTCAACTCTAGTGTAAAATTATTTGAACTAGCTTATAGAGCTAGTTCAACTATAGTGTAAAATTATGTTAACTGGCTTATAGACCTAGTTCAACTCTAGTGTAAAATTATTTGTACTAGGCTATAGTGCTAGTTCAACTCTAGTGTAAAATTATTTGAACTAGCATAAAGAGCTAGTCCAACTCTAGTGTGAAATTATTTGTACTAGGCTATAGAGCTAGTTCAACTCTAG
>NW_025307595.1:0-716 GCF_018294505.1 Triticum aestivum
AAAAACTGGATGCACTTCGTGTACAAAACGGATAATCTCTTTTGAAGTATCAGGGTTTCAGACGAAAACCCATCTGTTACAAAGGGATTTCATTATTTTGAACTTATTTGAACGCCAGACTCTTCGTGTGTTCAAAATGCACCATTCAAAGCCACATCAGCAATTTTCAAACCTTTCTCACTTCATTTGTTCTTTTTCAGGCATTCACACATATATTTGAGCTAAATGACCATGAAATTGAAATGCACTACAAATGATCTCTCACCAGGTTGAAAGTTGGCATGGTATCATCATTTCACCCACATAGCATGTGCTAAGAAGTTGAGAGGGTTACGGCAAAAACTGGATGCACTTCGTGTACAAAACGGACAATCTCTTAGGAAGGATCAGGGTTTCTGACGAAAACTCATCTGTTACAAAGGGATTTCATTATTTTGAACTTATTTGAACTCCGGACTCTTTGTGTGTTCAAAATGCACCATTCAAAGCCACATCAGCAATTTACAACCCTTTCTGACTTCATTTGTTCTTTTTCACGGATTCACTCATATTTTTGAGCTAAATGACCATGAAATTGAAAACCACTACAAATGATCTCTGAAAAGGATGAAACTTGGCATGGTATCATCATTTCACCCACATAGCATGTGCTAAAAAGTTTAGAGGGTTACGGCAAAAACTAGATGCACTTCGTGTACAAAACGGACAATCTTTTT
>NW_025307596.1:0-716 GCF_018294505.1 Triticum aestivum
GTAGCCCCTGAACCAGGCTTCAATGACGATGCGTCCGGCGCGTAGATTGTCTTCGGCATTGCGAGGCGGGTTCCACCTCCAAATACTCCAAAATTAATTCTGAACATAAGGACCGTGTCCAGCTCTGCAAGATAAATTCCATATACCACCGCAGAGAGAATAATAATAATCCACGAATCTAATCTGCTGACCATTCTTTGAAAAGTGACATCACGCCACGGTCCGGTTTTTTTTGAACCGTTTTTACAACCCGCTCCCGCACACATCGCGAGGCGGTTTCTTTGGCATGTCTTGTCAAAGCAGAGATCGTGCCCCCTTATCACGGGATCTCCATCAATATGGGCATGGGTAACCCAACCAGCGCCATCAATTGAGGCGCTTGGAAAGATAAGAGATTTCGAGAGGCAAGCGGGGAGGCGCACATTCCACATCGCCTTTATAAAGGGACAAAGATCTCCCGTTTTCACCCACGCCTTCTTCCTCCTTTGCTCATCCGTTCTCGCACCCTTGAGCTCCAGCGCCCAAGTTCTCACCTTCTCTGTAGGATCACATCATGTCTGGAGCGGGAGGCAAGTGGATGGCCTCCTCCGGCACAAAGGAGAACATCACCAAGCTTCGGGAGGCCGGATACCTGGCCGAGAGTATCGTGCACAGGCTTCCGGCAGAGGGACAGATCACCCCCACTCCGAAGTCTCGGGAGAGAGTAGTATTTCTCC
>NW_025307597.1:0-716 GCF_018294505.1 Triticum aestivum
AGGCAAAGTGACCGGCCTGAAGAGTCATGACTACCATGCATGGATTGAGCGGATAATGCCGGTGATGGTTCGAGGCTATGTCCCCGAGCATGTCTGGCGAGTGCTTGCCGAGCTTAGCCATTTCTTCCGCACCTCTGTGCTAAAGAAGTAAGTAAAGAGGTGATTGAAAAATTGCATAAGAAGGCACCGGAGTTGATAGTCAAGCTAGAGAAGATCTTTCCGTCAGGCTTCTTTACTCCAATGACACATCTCATTCTGCACCTCGTGTACGAGGTATTGTTGGGGGGCCCCTGTGCAAAATCGCTGGCAGTACGGCCCTGAGAGGCAGAACAAGCATATCCGACGGAAATGTGGAAACAAAGCTAAGATTGAAGCTTCCATAGCTGAGGGAGTTATCCTAGAGGAGGTGTCAGACCTCAGGACATCATACTATCCAGACCATGTTCCCCATCTGCATAACAAGGTGCCTCGATACAATATAGAAGAGCCCAAGTATCAACCCAGGCTCGATCTATTCAAGGCGCAAGGTGGGAGGGCTGGGGCCTCGAAATCTTATAACATGCCACGACAAGAGTGGGAGGACCTCATGTTCTATATCTTGCACAACATCAAGGAAGTTGAGGAAGTGTGGATGAGGTAATACCACTACACCATTCCTTTATGTCTTCCACATCATCATGTTTCATGTTCACTTAGTCCCAGTCTAACACCGCTTA
>NW_025307598.1:0-716 GCF_018294505.1 Triticum aestivum
GCTCACTGTTCATCCCATCGATCGGCTTCAGTTAGCAGCAGTAGCCAAGGAATCGCTCGATCGGGTTCAGTTAACAGCCATCGATCGATCGCTCGGGTTCAGTAACACGTAGCTTGCAGTGCAATCGCTCGGGTTCAGTTAGCGCCCAACGCCTCGCTCGGGTTCAGTTAGAGACAACGCCTCGCACACACGCGCGTACGTGTACAAGAGAAACGCGCATCGCTCGGCCCCCGACCTCCCACCGTAACCGGGAACTCCCCGAAATTTTCCTCCCCCTCGCTTCTACCACGGTTTTTTCCGTCATGGACGGCCCAAAGAATGTCATGCAGCTGCGTCTCTGGCCCGCCCAGGACGAAAAGCCCATTTTCTGTCATGATTTTTTGTCATAGAAGTAGGAGCCCACCACATCTATGATGATACTGGGTTTTGTCACAATTATCGTCATAGAAGTGTCATATGTATGACAGAAAATATTTTCGTTCGGCCCAAAATGTCACGGATGTGTCTTTTTTTTATAGTGGTGGTGGCAGTGGTGGTTCCAACAGATCCCGTCCGGACTTACCTTGCTGCCAAATTTGTGGCAAGCCTGGCCATACGGCAAAGGACTGTTGGTACCGCTACGAAAAAGATGACGATGACTCCTCGCAAGATGAAGAGAAAGTTGTTGTGGCGGCCGATGGCTCCTATGGAGTTGACAAAAACTGGTACATTGACAG
>NW_025307599.1:0-716 GCF_018294505.1 Triticum aestivum
TGAAAAAGATTAACAATCACGCCATGGGCATGTTCAGCAATGATTTGGCCTCCTGGAAAGGGAGGGTGAAACGAGCTATTGAGGCTGATGAACCCCTGTCCAAGATTCTGGAGGAAAATCCGACACTTACAGAAGAGGAGTTCGAAAAGTTCAAGGACACTTGCGCTACCGAGGCAGCCAAGGCTAAGGCTGCGAAATTCAAGAGCCTTCAGCAAAGAAACACGGGGAAGCATCGCCTCAGAAGCCGGGGCTACCTCGGTAAAAGGCCCATATGGGATAAGGAGGACGCAAAACGTGAAGCCGCGGGTCTCCCAGACCCCTTCGCGAAGTTCACCAACCCCTTGGAGCATGACTTCATCAGGGCCCGCTACAAGTGGGACAAGGAGAAAAAGGTTTTTTACACGGACAAGATCACGAGGAAATTGATTAGACTACTGGAGAAGCAAAACCAGCTTGCAGCCGAAAGCCCTACTTCTCCGATGAGGCCCAAGTGGGACACCCCTCTCAACCGGGCCTTGAACGAACTTAAGGGACTCCCTTTGGACCAGCGGCCGCAATATGGTCGTGTGCACGGCGCTGGAGACGGCTCCACGTGGAAGGTGTTTTACAATGAGGGCCCGGAGGCCAAGAAGCAGAAAAAGAAGTTTAGTCAGGCGAACATCGACGCAAAGGTGAAGCTTGCGGTCGAGAAAAAAGCAGCTGAGGACGCGAAAAAA
>NW_025307600.1:0-716 GCF_018294505.1 Triticum aestivum
GTAGACCCGACGCGTCCGTTTCCCCCCTCCAGGTGCCGGCGGCGGCGGCGTCCGTGAGGGGGAGGGGCACACCCCAGAGACGCGTGCTGGGCGTTTGCAACCGCCTCAACACTTCCAGATTTGTGAGAGGCCGCCTACGCAAGATTTGACGGTATGCTAGCCCCCGGAGGCCGCCGGCCACAGTCGTAGACGTGCGAACAGCAATCCGCGTAGAAGGAAGTGTTCAGATACTTCTCCATCACAAAAAATTATGAAAAATTACCATCAGTCCTATAGCACATGTGCCCACGTTGTGTAAAAAACTCATGATTTTATCGCGCTCCAAGAATTTAATAATATTCACGCTGCATCGTTACCGCAGAACGTCTACTACCGTTTCATTGCCGTCCGTGAGGGGGGCCACAACCCGGAGACGCGTGCCGCCTCTTCGGACATGCCACAACACCACCCCGCATGTATGAGGGCCCGGTACGACGCTCCGGTGGCATTGCTACCCCCCAGGGCCCCCGTCCCGGCTAACCCTGTAGCGTTTGACCACGGGATCTAGCCCTTTGACTTTGCACGGACGGGCTTTGACCAGTGGACCTCTCCACCCGGTTGTGTTAGGTCGGCCCAGAGGAACACTTTGGAGCAACATCCGGGCCAAACCCACAGCTACATCCACTCCGTGTAGACCCGACGCGTCCGTTTCCCCCCTCCAGGTGCCGCCGGCGGCG
>NW_025307601.1:0-716 GCF_018294505.1 Triticum aestivum
GTGATCAATCCATCCCGCACCCAAATCATTACCTTGTATATGGTTTAGCGAATCTCGCATTCTAACACTCAGTCTTCCTCACAAGCATTGCAGAATTTCTCTTGTCGACGAACCAAGTTTGGATAATCCATTGATTCTGCAAGCCAAAGAAACATCTATCGTTTCCTCACAACTCTCAGGTTTTGCGTAATCCTATAAAATAGTCTGTTGATAAAGTCGTATCTTCTTCCAGGGTTTTTAACTTCAGCAAGAGTGTGCTTGCTTCTTGGCACGTCATGGGGCCTGTGGGTTATGGCCCATCTCATCACTTGTAAACCTTGAACTCATCATTGGGGCAACTGATCATTATTGCAGCATCTAGCTTACTAGCATTCTTAAATCCATCCAATTGTTCTATCTCCATTCCTTCTATTGGTACTGATAACCCACAACTATAGGGGATCACAATAGTTTTCGAGGGTAGAGTATTCAACCCAAATTTATTGATTCGACACAAGGGGGGCCAAAGAATATTCTCAAGTATTAGCAGTTGAGTTGTCAATTCAACCACACCATGATAACTTAGTATCTGCAGCAAAGTATTTAGTAGCAAAGTAGTATGATAGTAATGGTGACAGTAGCAGAAGTAAAGATAGCAGTTTTGTAGTAATTGTAACAATAGCCTCGCCCATCGCCTTGCAGCCGCCCAACACCGAGGCTTGGCCTCCATGACTGAA
>NW_025307602.1:0-716 GCF_018294505.1 Triticum aestivum
TTATTTTTCATGCATTTACTAATTATTTTGAGCTATAAGACCCTAAAATTGAAAAGCATTTCAAATGAACTCTGAAAAGGTTGAAAGTTGGCATGATATCATCATTTCATCCACATAGCATGTGCAAGAAAGTTGAGAGGGTTACGGCAAAAACTAGATGCACTTCGTCTACAAAACGGACAATCTCTTTCAAAGTATCAGGATTTCATCCGGAAACTCGTCTGTTACAAAGGGATTTCATTTTTGAAACCTTATTTGAACTCCTGACTTTTTGTGTGTTCAAAATGCACCATTCAAAGCCACATCATCATTTTTCAATCCTTTCTGACTTCATTTGTTATTTTTCATGCATTTACTAATTATTTTGAGCTATAAGACCCTAAAATTGAGAAGCATTTCAAATGAGCTCTGAAAAGGTTGAAAGTTGGCATGATGTCATCATTTCATCCACATAGCATGTGCAAGAAAGTTGAGAGGGTTACGGCAAAAACTGGATGCACTTCGTGTACAAAACGGACAATCTCTTTCAAAGTATCAGGATTTCATCCGGAAACTCGTCTGTTACAAAGGGATTTCATTTTTTAAACCTTATTTGAACTCCTGACTTTTTGTGTGTTCAAAATGCACCATTCAAAGCCACATCATCATTTTTCAATCCTTTCTGACTTCATTTGTTATTTTTCATGCATTTACTAATTATTTTGAGCTATAAGACC
>NW_025307603.1:0-716 GCF_018294505.1 Triticum aestivum
CTACGGCCTGGATTTCCACGATCTGGCCCCAAACTTCATCCTCAATATCTCGACGTTTATCGTCGTGTGCGAGGCTTTCCTCTGCATCCAACCCCACTTCGCTTTATGGTTGAAGACCTTTAGCGTCAAGCCGAAGATAGTGGGCGGCCGACAGGCGGAGTGCGGAGGCGCCCTGGCGGGCAGGATGCCCAACGTTACATGGCTTGAGGGCTCCTTCGTGGAGACCATAAAGGGGTGGCAATCGGGGTGGTTCTACATCACCGAGCCGCGCGACTCCAAATGGGCGGTGGCCCCCGAATTCAGGTCTGGCTCCCCCACACGGCTCACATCATGGAAAGAGACGGGCCTGACGTGGGGTGATTCGGAAGAGCTGACCGGACTCCAAACCTGTGTCCGAAACCTGGTGGACAAGAAGCTCAAGCTTGTTAACGTAGTCCAGGTTATGCTCATCCGCCGGATTCTCCTATGCCAGCAACGGGCCTTCAATTTGTGGGAGTTTGATCCGGCACAGCACCGGACCTTGAGCCGGCTCTTCGACACTACGTATGAAGATGCCTGGAAGGTGCTGTTCAAGGGCGCCGAAGCTCCCGCATCCGCTACCGAAGATCACGGATTCAGCTCGCAGCATCAAGCCAACGAGGTAAGTTATTTTACCCTTTATGGGACTCTTTTTTCATAGTTTGACTCTATGCGGGATCCAAAACTCCCTAACCTTT
>NW_025307604.1:0-716 GCF_018294505.1 Triticum aestivum
GGGACCAATTACTAGAGCTCGCGCACGCCAATTAAATTATCAGGTACTTTCGTTTCTTGGTAATGATTCTAATGTTCATGAGAATATGATGCTGCCTAAATTGGATACATTTGTTTTGCTTACAAATGAAGGGCCTAGCTTGGAGAAGGATGAACATTGGAGCAAGAACAAGCATGGAGATGATGCCATGCGCAAGGGGAACAAGAACGGAGTTACAAGTGATGATTTCAGGACTTTGAAGCCACCATAATGGGTGCATGAAGCCATGGACGAAATATACAAGATGCCACTTCATAAATTTCGTCCCGAGGCTATTATAGGTGCTGCGTCACCTTTTTTATTGGGCCAGGCCCATGTAATTTCGAAATACATAAGTATAGGCTATTTTTAGAGTCCGTATGTGTGGGGAAACAAGAGACAGGGTTGATTTCGGACCCCTCCACCAAGGGCCACGAAATTCCCCCCTCTTCCTCCATATATACAGCCCTTAGGGCACCCTTTAGACTTTGGGTTTTGTTTAGATTAAAAGTTCGCCATAGCTGCAACTTCGCGTACTTCGTTTGTGTTCAACGATCAGACAAAGGCGTCACAGAACCCCACCTTGATCAATAAAGCTTTCATCTTATATTCGCAATATCCAGATTGCAATCTTAGTTTCTTGCTTGTTCTTCGTTTGCTCGCAGGAAACAGACCCTCGTGGTCAGGTTGATCGTGCT
>NW_025307605.1:0-716 GCF_018294505.1 Triticum aestivum
GTTCTACAAGCACTGCGACGAGAAAGGGGTGCAACATCACCTCACAGCCCCTTACTCGCCGCAGCAGAATGGCGTTGTCGAGCGGAGGAACCAGACGGTGCTCGGGATGGCACGCTACATGCTCAAGGCAAAGCAGGTGCCGAGCACGTATTGGGGGAAGGCCGTGCTGACGGCCGTCTTCATCCTCAACCGCTCCTTCACAAGGAGCGTCGAAGGCAAGACGCCTTATGAGGCGTGGTATGGGAGGAAGCCCGACGTACGCTTCCTCCGCACCTTTGGCTGCGTTGGGCACGTCAAGACGACGCGCCCACAGCTGAAGAAGCTCGACGACAGGAGCACCCCAATGGTGTTCATGGGCTACAAGATGGGCTCTAAGGCGTACAAGATGTACGACCCCGTCTCAAAGCGTGTGCATGTCTCTCGCGACGTCATCTTCGACGAAGACGCGCGATGGACTTGGGAGGCGTCGGGGGAGGCCCCGGCAAGCAGCTCCTTCACCGTGGAGTACCCGATGTACTCTACGACCCCGGGAAGCAAGACCCGGGAAGTGCCACCCCGGGAAGCTCGGGAGGTGTGGATTCGGGAACAGCAACCCCGAGAACACCGTCCCCGAGTACGGTGTCGCCGGACACCATAACGTCAAGCAAGGTGGGTCCCGGGAGGCAGTTCGCAACCCCGCCAACGGCGAGGTCGGAGTTGTTCGACGCCGACGACAG
>NW_025307606.1:0-716 GCF_018294505.1 Triticum aestivum
GTATCCAAAGCCTTTCTAGCCGTACCGGCAATACTAGCACATATATTCCAGCAAGTTCCACTTTGCTGATTTTACTCTGATGCTTACGGTTTTCCCGTTATACCTACACTATGATCTGTGTAGCTACTTTGTGTCACACTAGCAGCAGTCCACTCTTGAAGCTAAACACTGCAATGACTTACAAAATTGGCACCAAGGCATTGACTGCCATTCTGGATGCAATGAAACTCATACGCTCCCCACATGTTGATTCTTGTTCAGAATATGATCCTAATTACTATTCTAACCTCGAGGAGTCAAAGGCAGATGGCCTGTCATGTTCACCCATGAAGGTTCATGTTCTAATTTGGCAAGGTTTTATTGATTGCGCGTATCTTGCATATGTTGTCTTGCATTTCTTCTACTTTGTTGTACCGCCATCTGCTTAGTTTACTCATCATATATGTCGAGATGCCATGCCCATCCATTATCAATACATATTTCGTCTGTCACCATACCATGTTTTTCCACTCAAATGTTGTTCTTGTGCATCAGACATCAAAAAGGAAGAGGGTGATTGCCGAACCTGAAGGAGCACCAGCAAAGTCCTTGAAAACCGTGGTTATGCCGGAGAAATCACACAGCACCCCACCTATATTGGTTGTACAACCAGTGACACCAACGTAGGACCAACTCCAGCAGACTGTACCCAAACTTCACTGGCCACACCACTAGCC
>NW_025307607.1:0-716 GCF_018294505.1 Triticum aestivum
AGGATCAACGATCTGTATGATCAGCTCGCTGGATCCTCAGTCTTCTCCAAGATGGATTTGAGGTTGGGCTACCATCAAATCAAAATCAGAAACGGGGACATTCCTAAAACGGCCTTTGTTACTCGTTACGGCCAATACGAGTACACCGTCATGTCCTTCGGTTTAACCAACGCTCCAGCCACCTTTTCTCGGTTAATGAACTCAATCTTCATGGAGTATTTGGATAAATTCGTCGTAATTTATCTCGATGATATACTCATCTACTCCAAGAACGAGGAAGAACATGCCGAACATCTAAGGCTAGTGTTGCAGAAACTTCGAGAGCATCGCCTTTATGCCAAATTTTCAAAATGTGAATTCTGGTTGCCAGAAGTGACCTATCTGGGTCACGTAATATCTGGTAAAGGTATTGCTGTTAACCCTGAGCGAGTTCAAGCTGTCCTTGACTGGACTCCACCTGAATCGGTCAAGCAAGTTCGGAGTTTTCTAGGCTTAGCGAGCTATTGTCGTCGCTTTGTCGAGAACTTCTCCAAAGTTGCCAAACCTCTAACCGAACTCCTCAAGAAAGATAAGAAGTTCGAATGGACTCCACAATGTGAGCACAGTTTTCAGGAACTGAAAAGACGCCTGACTTCTGCTCCCGTGCTGGTACCGCCAGATTTCTCCAAGGACTTTGTTATCTACTGCGACGCCTCGCGACAAGGACTAGGTTGCAT
>NW_025307608.1:0-716 GCF_018294505.1 Triticum aestivum
AAAATGCACCATCCAAAGCCACATCATCATTTTTCAATCCTTTCTGACTTCATTTGTTATTTTTCATGCATTTACTAATTATTTTGAGCTATAAGACCCTAAAATTGAAAAGCATTTCAAATGAACTCTGAAAAGGTTGAAAGTTGGCATGGTATCATCATTTCATCCACATAGCATGTGCAAGAAAGTTGAGAGGGTTACGGTAAAAACTGGATGGACTTCGTGTACAAAACGGACAATCTCTTTCAAAGTATCAGGATTTCATACGGAAACTCGTCTGTTACAAAGGGATTTCATTTTTTTAAACTTATTTGACTCCTGACTTTTTGTGTGTTCAAAATGCACCATCCAAAGCCACATCATCATTTTTCAATCGTTTCTGACTTCATTTGTTATTTTTCCTGCATTTACTAATTATTTTGAGCTATAAGACCCTAAAATTGAAAAGCATTTCAAATGAACTCTGAAAAGGTTGAAAGTTGGCATGGTATCATCATTTCTTCCGCATAGCATGTGCAAGAAAGTTGAGAGGGTTACGGCAAAAACTGGATGCACTTCGTGTACAAAATGGACAATCTCTTTCAAAGTATC
Organism: Triticum aestivum; assembly: GCF_018294505.1. Lineage (NCBI taxonomy): Eukaryota > Viridiplantae > Streptophyta > Magnoliopsida > Poales > Poaceae > Triticum > Triticum aestivum. The sequence continues at coordinate 592 of NW_025307608.1, forward strand.
AGGATTTCATACGGAAACTCGTCTGTTACAAAGGGATTTCATTTTTTAAAACTTATTTGAACTGTTGAATTTTTGTGTGTTCAAAATGCACCATCCAAAGCCACATCATCATTTTTCAATCCTTT
>NW_025307609.1:0-716 GCF_018294505.1 Triticum aestivum
TGGACCTGTCAAAGGAGCAAGCCGCCATGAGGTTCCAGTGGGTTGCCGTGGGGCTCTTCTTCTCGCCCCTGCCATTCAGCAACAAAGGGCTCTTCGGAGAGCTCAAGAGCAAATGGGGCCTCCGAGGGGGCATGGACTACAAACCTCTGAAGAACAGCCGCTTCCTCATCGAGTTCGAGCGGGAGGGAGATCGTCGTTTCATCCTCGACAACGGCCCATGGATTCATCAGGGGGATGCCTTCCTCATGGTTTCTGTGGACGGAGGTGCACCCCCGGGTGAAGTGGAAGTTGCTCACATGCCCATCTGGGTGCGCGTTCATGACGTTCCCCCGATCATGCTGGATGAAGGAGTCGCGTGGAAGCTGGGAGCCAAGCTGGGTGAGGTGCTGGAGGTAGATACAGATAGTAGAGGAAAGATATGGGGGGATTTTATTAGAATACGAGTTAATCATGATGTAGATGAACCTCTTAGAGATAGGATCAAGTCGCGTGATAAGCCTAGTGATAAGGTGTTCTCTCTAGAGGTGAAGTATCAGAGAGTTTCGCGCTTTTGTGGTTATTGTGGCTACCTTGGGCATGGCCAACGCGATTGTAAGTTGCCGGAGGACCTCCATGAGATGAGGTTCACGGCAACAATGCGAGCCTCCCCATATAAGAAGAGCAACAGTAGAGGGGGCTATGTCGCTCCTGTAGCCAATAGCGCACGTCGTCTCCTC
>NW_025307610.1:0-716 GCF_018294505.1 Triticum aestivum
GGGGGGGGGAGTCGATTGCACCGCCTGTTCTCCCAACTGGGGAACAGTTTTCCCGCTTTTTTGGCAGCTGCTTAGCTGGAGCTCGAGTTCGACTCCTTCTTTTGTTGTGCTTGATATGCCTTCCTGATTTGGTGCTCATAGTCCGAGTCAACAGGCTTGGGAGCTGGTGGTTGAGCCATACAAATAAAGTGTCGGCATGCTCAGGCACTTTCTCCTTTGGCGGTGGTGGCGGTTTCGGTCCAAAATGGGTGTCCAATTGTCTCCTGCATTCGACTTCGTTTTCCTCTTCGCTCATATCGTAAGGCCTCTTCGGAAGAGGTGCGAGGCTTGGGCCATATTGGAATCTCTTGCTTCCTGTACTTGTACCGCTAGCCGCAATAGTTGCGGCGTCTCTCTTGCAATGTTGCTCAGGCGACGGAGCTCGCTGAGGCAGCGAAGACGGCTTATGCGGTGCCTGACTTGGAGGAGGAGGCCTAGACTGACGCTGTGTCGGACTTGGAGGAGGAGGAGTGGGCTCACGCGATGCCGGAATTGGAGGAGGATGAGTGGCCTCACGCGTTGGCGGACTTGGAGGAGCAGGAGTCTGCAGAGGCGGTGGCTAACTTGGAGGAGTTGGAGTCGACTGCTGACGCAGTGGCGGACTTGGAGAAGGAGACGGCTGACGCAGTGTTGGCGGCCTTGGAAAGACAATGCAATCCTTTCTCCATAGAACAATA
>NW_025307611.1:0-716 GCF_018294505.1 Triticum aestivum
GTGCGTGGCCCCCCTCACGAACGGCGCCGCCGCCGGCACCCGGAGGGGGGAAACGGATGCGTCGAGTCTACACGGAGTGGATGTAGCTGTGGGCCTGGCCCGGATGTTGCTCCAAAGTGTTCCTATGGGCCGACCTAACACAACCGGGTGGAGAGGTCCACTGGTCAAAGCCCGTCTGTGCAAAGTCAAAGGGCTAGATCCCGTGGTCAAACGCTACAGGGTTAGGCGGGACGGGGGCCCTGCTGGGGTAGCAATGCCACCGGAGCGTCGTACCGGGCCCTCATACATGCGGGGTGGTGTTGTGGCATGTCCGAAGAGGCGGCACGCGTCTCCGGGTTGTGGCCCCCCTCACGGACGGCAATGAAACGGTGGTAGACGTTCTGCGGTAACGATGCAGCGTGAATATTATTAAATACTTGGAGCGCGATAAAATCATGAGTTTTTTACACAACGTGGGCACATGTGCTATAGGACTGATGGTAATTTTTCATAATTTTTTGTGATGGAGAAGTATCTGAACACTTCCCTCTACGCGGATTGCTCTTCGCACGTCTACGACTGTGGCCGGCGGCCTTCGGGGGGTAGCATACCGTAAAATCTTGCGTAGGCGGCCTCTCACAAGTCTGGAAGTGTTGAGGCGGTTGCAAACGCCCAGCACGCGTCTCCGGTGCGTGCCCCCCCTCACGGACGGCGCCGCCGCCGGCACCTGGAGGAGG
>NW_025307612.1:0-716 GCF_018294505.1 Triticum aestivum
TAAGAAGAGGCAGGGGAGGTACGCCAACAAATAGATGGGTGAAACCTCCAACTGAGAAGAACCGACATAACCTCCAACATCAAAAACATCATAGAAGATGCGAGTGAACTCCGTTTTCGATGAAATCGAGCTTGTTACCAAGATGACCATAAGCTCCAAAACTCACAAAGAGAAGAACCAAACAAGAACCCATAATATAGTAAGAAGAGGCAGGGGAGGTATGCCAACAAATAGAGGAGTGAAACCTCCAACTAAGAAGAACCGACATAACCTCCAACATCGAAAACATCATAGAAGATGCGAGTGAACTCCGTTTTTGATGAACTCGAGCTTGTCACCAAGATGACCATAAGCTCCAAAACTCACAAAGAGAAGAACCAAACAAGAACCAATCATATAGTAAGAAGAGGCATGGGAGGTATGCCAACAAATAGAGGAGTGAAACCACCAACCGAGAAGAACCGGCGTAAGCTCCAACATCGAAAATATCATAGAAGATGCGAGCGAACTCCGTTTTCGATGAACTCGAGCTTGTCACCAAGATGACCATAAGCGCCAAAACTCACAAAGAGAAGAACCAAACAAGAACCGATAATATAGTAAGAAGAGGCAGGGGAGGTATGCCAACAAATAAAGGAGTGAAACCTCCAACTGAGAAGAACCGGCATAACCTCCAACATCGAAAACATCATAGAAGATGCCAGTGAACTCCGTTT
>NW_025307613.1:0-716 GCF_018294505.1 Triticum aestivum
ACAACAACGCACCCCAAGGTTCGTTAATCGTGGAAATCACTCTGGGACCCCAAAATAGTGAGTAATAGTCCATTAAATGGGCCAGACTCGGCTATAACTTCCAGTGTTGATGACCGACATGTAAGCGCATCTTGGGGTTCAACAACTATGGAAATCGCTTCGGGACCCCAAAACAGTGAGTAATAATCGAAGAAACGGGCCAGAATCGGCCAAAACTGTCAGTGTTGATGACTGACACATAAGGGCACCTTGGGTTCCACAAATATGGAAAACGCTTCGGGACCCCGAAACAGTGAGTAATAATCCAAGAAACGGGCCAGAATCGGCCAAAACTGCCAGTGTTGATGACCGGCACGTAAGCACACCTTGGGGTTCAACAACTATGGAAATCACTTCAGCACCCCAAAACGGTGAGAAATAATCTAAGAAACGGGCCAGAATCGGCCAAAACTGACAGTGTTGATGGCCGACACGTAAACGCACCCAGGGTTCTATAATCATGGAAATCACTCCGGGACCCTAAGCAGTGAGTAATAATCCAAAAAACGGGCCAAAATCGGCCTAGAGCACCAGTGTTGATGATCGACACATAAGGGCACCTTGGGGTTCAACAACTATGGAAATCGCTTCGGGACGCCAAAACAGTGAGTAATAGTGCAAGAAACGGGCCAGAATTGGCCAAAACTGCGAGTGTTGATGACCGACACATATGTAAA
>NW_025307614.1:0-716 GCF_018294505.1 Triticum aestivum
CCGATTCTGGCCTGTTTCGTGGACTATTACTCGCTGTTTTAGGGCCCCGAAATGATTTCCAAGATTAACGAACCCGGGGTGCCTTTATGTGTCGGTCATCGACACCCTCAGTTTTGGCCGGTTCTGACCCATTTCGTGGACTATTACTTACTGTTTTGGGGTCCTGGAGTGATTTCCACAACTGACGAACCCCGGGGTGCGTTTACGCGTCGGTCATAAACACTCGCAGTTTTGTTCGATCCTGGCCCGTTTCGTGGACTCTTACTCACTGTTTTGGGGTCCCGGAGTGATTTCCATGATTGACGGACCCCGGGGTGCGTTTACGTGTCGGTTATAAATACTCACAGTTTTGGCCGATTCTGGCCAGTTTCATGGACTATTACTGATTGTTTTGGTGTCCCGGATTGATTTCCACGATTAACGGACCCCGGGGTGCGTTTACGTTTTGATCATAAACACTCGCTGTTTTGGCCGATTCTGGCCACTTTCATGGACTATTACTCACTGTTTTGGGGTCCCAGAGTGATTTCCACAATTGACGAATACCGGGGTGAGTTTACGTGTCGGTCATCAACACCCGCAGTTTTGGCCGATTCAGGCTCGTTTTGTGGACTACTACTCCTTGTTTTAGGGTCCCGCAGTGATTTCCACGATTAACAAACCATGGGGTGCGTCTATGTGCCGGTCATCAACACCCGCAATTTCGGCCGATTCTG
>NW_025307615.1:0-716 GCF_018294505.1 Triticum aestivum
GCGGCTCGGGAGGGGCGCGGGTTTCGCGCACAGGGGGTCTGCGGGGTCGTGGGTGGGCGCGTTCGACGCGGCTCGGTGCCGCGCGTCCAACGGTGGTGGCCGGAGCGGCTGGAACGGGCGGGGGCGAGCGCTACGAGCTCACCGGCGGCGAAGTGCTTCGGGCTGGGGCGGGTGCGGCGTTAGAGCGCGCGAGCGGCCGAACTAACTAGCTAGGCGGGTGCGGCACGATGCGGTCGAGCTAACGGGCCTACGCCCATGACCAAATGGTCACCGGAGACCCGCCGGCGACGAGCTCCGCGGCGCGGCGTTCGGGCGCGCGTGGGGAAGCCGCTAGGGGGCGCGCGAGAGAGAAAGGACAGGGGAGGAGGGGGAGAGGCTCACCGCGCGGCACACGGAGGCCGGTGAGGGGCTTAGGAGCAGCATATCAGCGCCGGGGAAGAAGGGGGTCGCCGGCGTCCGAAGTTGAAGGCGAGCTCGGGGAGGTCGTTGCAGGGGCTCCGGTCTCCAACGGGCTGCACCAGACGAAGCAGCGGGCGACGGCGGTCCTTGGAGACACCTTGGGGCGGCGAGGTGGGTACGGTGGCCGTGTGAACGACGGTGAACGGCGGCGACCGCGTCGGGCGTGGGGAAGGAAGGAGTGGCGCGGATCTGGGGGGGAGAAGAGAGAGGCGCAGGGGCCGAGAGGTGAGCGGGGGTGAGCGGGAGAGAGGCCCGAG
>NW_025307616.1:0-716 GCF_018294505.1 Triticum aestivum
TCCGGCGAGCTTCGGAAGGGGATCGGGGCGATCGGGGGATCCCGGATCCTTCGGGATCCGGTCGATCTCCGGCGAGGTCGTGGCGTGGGCGAGGGGTTGGGGAAGACGGGGCGGGTCCCACGGGTCAGCGAGAGGGAGAGAGGGGCGAGGGGGTCGGGTGAAGCTGGGCTGGCCTGGCTCGGCTGGCCTGTTGGCCGAGTGGGCCGGCTGGCCTGGGCCAGGCGGGGAGGGGAGGGGTGCGGCGCTGGCTGGGCCTGGGGTGGCCTGGCTGGCGCCCCGGGGGGTTTTTCTTTATTTTTTTAAATAAAACAAAAACAAAAATAAAACATTATCTATAAATATTTTATATAGGGTATATATATACCAAAATGATCAGGGGAAATTTCCTTTCATTTGAACATTTTTCCCAAAGGCAAAATCCAAACTTTATAAAAATCCATTTTTTTCAAATTCAAATAAAATTCAGATTTGAATCCAAATCCTTTGGCATTGTTTCCTCTGATGTTTTTGGAGTGTCATGTTTGCTCCTCTCATACTTTTGATCAAGTATTTATCAGGCTTAGTTTTTGAAATGTTTCCCACATGCCAGAGTTTGAAATTCAAATTCAAAACTCAAAATTCTCTGAAACTTCAAATAGCATTCAATTCAAACAGGATGCATAGGATGCTTAGCTATAATTGTAAAACATTCCAAATAGGAAATTTGGGATGTTACA
>NW_025307617.1:0-716 GCF_018294505.1 Triticum aestivum
ATGATCCGTGAAACCTAGAGGCTCGTAGTAGCACGCTTCGCACTCTGGGTACTCTATCGCAAACAAACAAGCATACAACAAGCAATCAATCTAAAGCACGGGTAAAACTCAAATAAGAGATCTAACCAAAAAGTTCAACTTAAGAACCCCGGTTTGCAAAAAGAGTCAAATCAAACGAAACAACGAAACTCAAACTGCGACAGAAACAAGATCAGATTACTAATCGGGACTTAAGTCAAATTTTATAGTACCAAAATCATGTTCAAGTTGTCTAAACATAAAGAGGGCTTCGAGACGAAACTCTAGGCGCTTGAATCACCTAATTCTGATAAACGAGCGAAAATATAAACTAAATCTAAGATTCGGGCTGAAATCACGATCGAAAATTATCGTGGAAAAAACCTGGAAAAAAGAAAACTGACGAACAGGCTAACGAACGAACGTTCGCTGTCTGCAGCTAACGAGTGAACAGCATTCGTTAAAACGAATAGACGAGCGGACGCTCGCTAACTAAACAAACTAGAAAAACCAACCGATCTAATAACAAAATAGGTTTTCTAAAAAACAAATCGGTTTTCTAAAAAAAAAAGGCGGTGGCGGCGGCTTCGGTTACCTCCAGCGAGGCTCCGGCGGTGGGCTGCGGGTGGCGGGGTGGCTCGGGCGGTGGCGGGCGCTGGCACTAGCAGCAGGCGGCGGAGGGCGGCGGTGCTAGCAGC
>NW_025307618.1:0-716 GCF_018294505.1 Triticum aestivum
CGTCTGTTACAAAGGGATTTCATTTTTTAAAACTTATTTGAACTCCTGACTTTTTGTGCGTTCAAAATGCACCATTCAAAGCCACATCATCATTTTTCAATCCTTTCTGACTTCATTTGTTATTTTTCATGCATTTGCTAATTATTTTGAGCTATAAGACCCTAAAATTGAAAAGCATTTCAAATGAACTCTGAGAAGGTTGAAAGTTGGCATGGTATCATCATTTCATCCACATAGCATGTGCAAGAAAGTTGAGAGGGTTACGGCATAAACTGGATGCGTGTACAAAACGGACAATCTCTTTCAAAGTATCAGGATTTCATATGGAAACTTGTCTGTTACAAAGGGATTTCATTTTTTAAAACTTATTTGAACTCCTGACTTTTTGTGTGTTCAAAATGCACCATTCAAAGCCACATCATCATTTTTCAATCTTTTCTGACTTCATTTGTTATTTTTCATGCATTTACTAATTATTTTGAGCTATAAGACCCTAAAATTGAAAAGCATTTCAAATGAACTATGAAAAGGTTGTAAGTTGGCATGGTATCATCATTTCATCCACACAGCATGTGCAAGAAAGTTGATAGGGTTACGGCAAAAACTGGATGCACTTCGTGTACAAAACGGACAATCTCTTTCAAATTATCAGGATTTCATCCGGAAACACGTCTGTTACAAAGGGATTTCATTTTTTAAAACTTATTTGAACTCCT
>NW_025307619.1:0-716 GCF_018294505.1 Triticum aestivum
GGGCCAGAATCGGTCAAAACTATGAGTGTCGATGACCGACAGGTAAACGCACCCCAGGGTCCGTTACTCGTGGAAATCACTGCGGGAACCTAAAACAGTGAGTAATAGTCCACGAAACGGGCCAGAATCGAACAAAACTGTGAGTGTTGACGACCGACACGTAAGCGCACCTTGGGGTTCAACAAGAATGGAAATCACTTTCGGACCCCAAAACGGTGAGTAATAGTCCACGAAACGGGCCAGAATCGACAAAACCCGCGAGTGTTGATGACCGACATGTAAACGCACCCGAGGGTTCGTTAATCATGGAAATCACTCCGGGATCCCAAAACAGTGAGGAATAGTCCATGACGGGCCAGAATTGACCAAAACTGCGAGTGTTGATGACCAACACGTAAGCGCACCTTGGGTTTCAACAACTATGGAAATTGCTTTGGGGCCCCAAATCGGTGAGTAATAGTCCATGAAACGGGTCAGAATCGGCCAAAACTGCGAGTGTTGATGAACGACACGTAAACGCACCCTAGGGTTCGTTACTCGTGGAAATCACTCCGGGACCCCAAAACAGTGAGTAATAGTCCACGAAACGGGCCAGAATCGGTCAAAACTATGAGTGTCGATGACCGACAGGTAAACGCACCCCAGGGTCCGTTACTCGTGGAAATCACTGTGGGAACCTAAAACAGTGAGTAATAGTCCACGAAACGGGCAGAATC
>NW_025307620.1:0-716 GCF_018294505.1 Triticum aestivum
CCTCGGGCCTCTCTCCCACTCACCCCGCTCACTCCCTCGGCCTCTGCGCCTCTCCCCCGCCAGATCCACCTCTCTCTCCCCTTCGATCTCCTCTGCCCGCGCGTGCTCGCCGCCGTTCACCGTCGAACTCGCGGCCACCGTGCCCCGATCGCCCCGACGACGTGCCCGAACGACTTCCCGCCGTCGACTACGTCGACTACGCCCTCGGGAACGAGTCGAGCGCCTCTGCACCGGCCTCCCCGAGCTCGTCTTCAACCTTCGGCCGCCGTCGTTCGTCGCCGATTCCGGCTACCCCGCGCCCTCCCCGACCTCACTGCCACTCCCTACAGCCTCGCAGTGAGCCTCTCCTTCTCCTCCCCCTCTCCGTTAGCTCGCTCGCGCTCCGTAGCTGCTCCCCCACGCGCGCCCGAACGCCACGCCGCGGAGCTCGCCGCCGGCGTGTCTCCGGTGACCAAATGGTCACGGCCGTAGGCCCGCTAGCCCGACCGCACCGTGCCGCGCCCGCCTAGGTAGTTAGTTCGGCCATTCGCGCGCTCTAACGCAGCTTCCGTCGGGCACCCATAGCACCTCGCCGCCGGCGAGCTCGTAGCGGTCGTCCCCGGCCGTTTCAGCCCCTCCGACCACCGCCGTTGGACGCGCGACGTCGAGCCGCGTCGAACGCGCCCAGCCCCGCCCCCGCAAACCCACTGTGGGTGAACCCCGCGCCCCTCCCGCGC
>NW_025307621.1:0-716 GCF_018294505.1 Triticum aestivum
GGGGAAGAAACAATGAATACCAAGTAAACAGATGCATATCGATGCATGACATGTCAAGAAGCGATGCTAAGCGTGCCCTAACGTGGTATAAGGTGGTACTGGTCAAGGGGGAATCATCCGGGAAAGTATTCCCGGTGTTTCGTGTTTTCGGGCAGAGGAGCCGGAGGGGGAAAGTTGCGGGTTCGATAGGTTAGGGGGGTGTGGTGGACGAACGGACTGCGTATCCGGAATCGTCTCGTCGTTCTGAGCAACTTTCATGTTGAAAATATTTTAATCCGGATTACGGATTAAAAGATATGATTTTTAAAAGATTTTATTAATTTCAGGAATTTAATTAATTATTTAATTAATTTCGAAATTGCATTTATGACATCAGCATGATGTCATGCTGACATCATCAGTCAACAGGGTTGACTAAGTCAACCCGGACAGGTGGGTCCCGCATGTCATTCACTATTAACTTATTAACCTAATCAAAGTTTAACTAACCTTTGTTAATTAAGTTAATTAATGATTAGTGTTAATTAATTCAAAATTAATTAGTTTAATTAATTACCCAATTAATTTAACCAATGATTAGGGTTAATTAATCCGGAATTAACTAGATTAATTAATTGCTTAATTAATTAATTAATTAATTAATTAGCTAATTAATTTAATTCATTTCTATTTCCATTTTAGCTTCTGTTTTTATTTAAAACGTTCTTTGTTTTTGT
>NW_025307622.1:0-716 GCF_018294505.1 Triticum aestivum
AGGCACGACGTCCTCGCACGTTCGTAGTCGGATCGTCAAAGTCGACTTCCACCAAAGCGATATCCACTTTGACGATCCGACTACGAATCCGACTACGAATGTGCGAGGACGTCGTGCCTTAGCAATCGCTAAACCAACTCCGAGAGGTTATTGACCACGCCGGAGCACGATCAACCTGACCACGAGGGTCTGTTTCCTGCGAGCAAACGAAGAACAAGCAAGAAACTGAGATTGCAATCTGGATATTGCGAATATAAGATGAAAACTTTATTGATCAAGGTGGGGTTCTGTGACGCCTTTGTCTGGTCGTTGAACACAAACGAAGTACGCGAAGTTGCAGCTATGGCGAACTTTTAATCTAAACAAAACCCAAGGTCTAAACGATGCCCTAAGGGCTGTATATATGGAGGAAGAGGGGGGAATTTCGTGGCCCTTGGTGGAGGGGTCCGAAATCAACCCTATCTCTTGTTTCCCCACACATACGGACTCTAAAAATAGCCTATACTTATGTATTTCGAAATTACATGGGCCTGGCCCAATAATAAGGTGACGCAGCACCTAAAATAGCCTCGGGACGAAATTTATGAAGTGGCATCTTGTATATTTCGTCCAAGGCTTCATGCACCCATTATGGTGGCTTCAAAGTCCTGAAATCATCACTTGTAACTCCGTTCTTGTTCCCCTTGCGCATGCCATCATCTCCATGCTTGTTCTTG
>NW_025307623.1:0-715 GCF_018294505.1 Triticum aestivum
GCGAGCCCCCGACGCGGCCTCGTCCCCCGCTGCTCGCCTAGCTCGTCGGCCCCGCGCAGCTTGCCGCGGGTGCCCGCCGCTCCCCCTGGCCGCTACTACCGCGCCGTCCCGCCTCAACCGTTGCTGCGCCGCGGCCTTGATCTGCCGCCGTGCCCCGGTGGCCTTGCACCGCCGCGCTCCCTCGGGCACGAGCGCCCGCAACCAGCGCCCGCCCCGTTAACCACTGCCCGGATCCACTATGGCCCCTGTGCCTATGACATGAGGGGCCCAGGCCCTAGAACGAAAATTAAAAAAAAAGATTTAATAAAATAAATAATTAATTAATTAAAATAATTGAAATATTAATTAGTTAATTAATTAAGTAAATAATTAATCTAATTAATCCTGATTAATAATTAACCTAATGACTAATTAACCTAATTAACTTCTGTTAATCAAACGAAGCTAGGTTAATTAGTTAGCAGAGTATGACGAACGGGACCCACCTGTCAGGGTTGACTCAGTCAACCCCTGTTGACTGCTGACGTCAGCATGACATCATGCTGACGTCATAAATACATTTTTCGAATTAATTAAATAAATAATTAAATTCCAAAATTGTTAAAATCTTTTAAAAATCATATCTTTTAATCCGTAACTCGGATTAAAATATTTTCAACATGAAAGTTGCTCAGAACGACGAGACGATTCCGGATACGCAGTCCGTTCGTCCGCC
>NW_025307624.1:0-715 GCF_018294505.1 Triticum aestivum
TGATTAATGAACCCTGGGGTGTGTTTACGTGCCGGTCATCAACACTCGCAGTTTTTGTCGATTCTGACCCGTTTCATGGACTATTACTCACCGTTTTGTGGTCACAAAGTGATTTCCATGCTTGTTGAACTCCGAGGTGCGCTTACGTGTCGGTCATCAACACTCATAGTTTTGGCCGATTCTGGCCCGTTTGATGGACTATTACTCACTCTTTCAGGGTCCCGGAGTAATTTCCGTGATTAACGAACCCTAGGGAGCGTTTACGTGTCGGTCATCAACACTCGCGTTTTTTGTCGATTCTGACCCGTTTTGTGGACTATTACTCACCGTTTTGGGGTCACAAAGTGATTTCCATGCTTGTTGAACCCCAAGGTGCGCTTACATGGAGGTCATCAACATTGACAGTTTTTGCCGATTCTGGCCCGTTCCGTGGACTATTACTCACTGTTTTGGGATCTCGGAGTGACTTCCACGATCAATGAACCCTGGGGTGCTATTACGTGTCGATCATCAACACTAGCAGTTTTGGCCGATTCTGGCCCATTTCATGGACTAATACTCACTTTTTTGGGGGTCCGAAGTGATTTCCACGATTTACGAACCCTGGGGTGCGTTTACGTGTCGGTCATCAACACTCGCGGTTTTTGTCGATTCTGACCCGTTTCATGGACTATTACTCACAGTTTTGGGGTCCCGAAGTGATTTCCATGCTTGT
>NW_025307625.1:0-715 GCF_018294505.1 Triticum aestivum
AAACTTATTTGAACTCCTGACTTTTTGTGTGTTCAAAATGCACCATTCAAAGCCACATCATCATTTTTCAATCCTTTCTGACTTCATTTGTTATTTTTCATGCATTTACTAATTATTTTGTGCTATAAGACCATAAAATTGAAAAGCATTTCAAATGAACTCTGAAAAGGTTTAAAGTTGGCATGGTATCGTCATTTCATCCACATAGCATGTGCAAGATAGTTGAGAGGGTTACGGCAAAATCTGGATGTACTTCGTGTACAAAATGGATGATCTCTTTCAAAGTATCAGGATTTCATTCGGAAACTCGTCTGTTACAAAGGGATTTCATTTTTTAAAACTTATTTGAACTCCTGACTTTTTGTGTGTTCAAAATGCACCATTCAAAGACACATCATCATTTTTCAATCCTTTCTGACTTCATTTGTTATTTTTCATGCATTTACTAATTAGTTTAAGCTATAAGACCATAAAATTGAAAAGCATTTGAAATGAACTCTGAAAAGGTTGAAAGTTGGCATGGTATCATCATTTCATCCACATAGCATGTGCAAGAAAGTTAAGAGGGTTACGGCAAAAACTGGATGCACTTCGTGTACGAAACGGACGATCTCTTTCAAAGTATCAGGATTTCATTCGGAAACTCGTCTGTTACAAAGAGATTTCATTTTTTAAAACTTATTTGACCTCCTGACTTTTTGTGTGTTCAAAATGC
>NW_025307626.1:0-715 GCF_018294505.1 Triticum aestivum
GGGGGGTTTAACAGGTTTAAATTAATCCTAATTAGGGATTAGTGGCGCTGGGGCCCACTGTCAGTGTCAGGGGGGGTTGACTAACGGTAATTAGTACTAACTAACCACCTGTCCGACAGGGCCCACGCGTCAGTGACCCTGGGGGGGTCAAACCTCAGGTCGGACAGGTCAAACCCGCCGGCGGTTAGTCGCCGGCGAGGTCCGCGGCGTGCAGGGGCCTCGGGTTTCCTCTGTGGTGCTCCAAACGGCGTGCGGCTAGGTGCGTTGGATGGCTAGCTCGACGGCGCGTCGGACGGTGGCCGTGGCTGGCCCTGGGGTGGTCGGAGTCGACGGCGGCGAGCTCGGCTGCGGCTGCCGGAGTTCGGGTGCGGTCGGAATCGACGTTGCAGGGGGTTTGGGGAGGCGTTAGTGCGTGCTGCGTGCTCCTGGTGAGGTGGGGAGCACGATAGTGCGCTCGGTTGGGTGCTACGGTGACCGTGGCCATGGCGGCGACATCGCCGGCGGCGTGGAGCTCTCGGCCAAGGTGGGGCTAGGGCCTAGAGGTCGGGAGAGACCAGGGGAGAAGGGGGAAACGATCCGGGGGCTCACCGCGGAGCTGCAGGGATGGTTAGCGGGCTCGGGGACGCGCTGGAGACGGCGAATTCGACGGCGACGACGGTCGGAGCCCGAGGAGGGGAACGGCGACGTGGCGGCGATGCAGGGCTTCCGGGGAGCT
>NW_025307627.1:0-715 GCF_018294505.1 Triticum aestivum
CCCCCCCCCACCTACTGACGCTGACAAGTGGGCCCCAGGGCTTAGTCAAAGCTAACCAGCCCGGGTCAACGCGGGATTAGTCCCTGTGTCACTGACGTGTGGACCCCACACGTCAGGTTTGACCTGGGGCGCTCGGTTGACCCTGCTGACGTCACTATTACGTCATGCTGACGCAATATTTGTTCTGGAATTTAAATAAATCCTAAATGATTTATAAATTTCAGAAAATGACTAAAACTTACAAAATTCATAGAAAATTAACCGTAACTCCAAATTTAATAAATTATATATGAAAAATTATCAGAAAAATTCAAGGAATCCATCTGTACCATTTTCATGCATGTTAGAACAACTTATAGCTGCTGTTTAGCACAAATCAATTAAATGGCATTTGAATAATCACATATGGAGTTTGAATTTGAATCTTGTATTCAAACCAACTTCATTTAATCTGTTGCTAGTTGCATTAGCCCAAAACACATTCATTTTGCCATGTCATGATCATGCATCATATTGTGCATTGCATTGATTGTGTTCCCTTCTGTGTTGCCGGTATTTGTCCCCTCTCGATAGACGTGATACCGATGATGTGATCGTTGACACTGATGAAGACTCAATGTTATCTTCAGAAGTGCCAGGCAAGCAAAACCCCCTTGTTCATTCCGATAAAATCCCACTCTCTCGCTCCTGCTCTCTTTTACTGCATTAGGACAAC
>NW_025307628.1:0-715 GCF_018294505.1 Triticum aestivum
GAAACTGCGACTGTTGATGGCCGACACGTAAGCGCACCTTGGGTTTCAACAACTATGGAAATCACTTCGGGGCCCCAAAATAGTGAGTAATAGTCCAAGAAACGGGCCAGAATCGGCCAAAACTGTGAGTGTTGATGACTGACACGTAAGTGCACCTTGTGTTTCAACAACTACGGAAATCACTTCGGGGCCCCAAAACAGTGACTAATAGTCCAAGAAACGGACCAGAATCAGCCCAAACTATGAGTGTTGATGACCGACACGTAAGCGCACCTTGGGGTTTGACAACCATGGAAATAGATTTGGGACCCCAAAACAGTGAGTAATAGTCCTCGAAACGGGCCAGAATCGGCCAAAACTGTGATTGTTGATGACCGACACGTAAGCGCACCCCAGGGTTTGGCAATCGTGGAAATCACTCGCGGACCCCAAAACTAAGATATAGTCCAAGAAACGGGCCAGAATAGGACCGAAATACGATTGTTGATGATAGATATGTAAGCGCTCCTTGGGGTTTGATAACCATGGAAATGGCTTTGGGATCCCAAAACGGTGAGTAATAGGCCAAGAAACGGGTCAGAATCGGCAAAAACCGCGAGTGTTAATGACCGAGACGTAAACGCACCGCGGGGTTCGTCAATCGTGGAAATCACTCCGGGACCCCAAAACATTGAGTAATAGTCCAAGAAACGGGCCAGAATCGGCCAAAACTGCG
>NW_025307629.1:0-715 GCF_018294505.1 Triticum aestivum
CCGAAGCCTGAGCGGCGACCAGCGCGCGGGGGCGGCACGGCGAGGCCCCCAGGCCGCAGCGGCAACAACCGAGGGCGGGGTGCGCGAACTGCGACGGCGGAGGTGGTGTTCAGGGGCGGAGCAGAGCTCCGGGGCGCACGACCGTCGGCGACGAGGCGAGCAAGGGCGTGGCCGTGCATAGTCCTGGTGAGGCGGGGCGGTGCGGGGTCGACGGCGACCAACAGGGACGCGACCACGGTGAGCGCGCACGGGAAGGAGGCCGCGGGCGTGCCCGCAGGCGAGGCGCAGGGCGCGGCCACGCATCGGGCGCGGACACGACCAACAGGGGCAGGCCCGTGCGCGGAGGCTTCTTGACGAGCATGGGGAAGGGGCGGTGACCGGCGAGGCGGTGTGCGTGCGCGCGAGGCGACACAGAGGAGAAGAAGGAGGGGAAAAGGCGGCTGCTCACGGCGGGAAGTAGGGACTAGGCAGCGGGCGTGAGGAGGGCGACGGGGACGAGCGACGTGGTGGTGGCGACGGGCGTCGGGGTGACTTCGGGGCTCGGCAACGGAGTGGCGGTGGGCGTCCAGCGAGGCGACGCCGAGGAGGAGGCCGGAGGTTGGTGCTCGGCGCCGGCGGGCGACGACTATCTCCGGGCGCGGGCGCTCTGAGAGGAGGGGAGCGAGTAGCGAGGGGAAGTGGGGGTCTTCGCCCCGATCCAGATTGGATCGGGAGG
>NW_025307630.1:0-715 GCF_018294505.1 Triticum aestivum
AAGTGCACTAGCCTAAATAACATGTCGTGTACGCACATCCTGAGTGATGTATTGTATAATTACGAATCGCGTGTAAGATATGTACTAAGCAGTACTAAACAGAGCAAGGAGAGAAGCAGGACAAGCAAGGAGAAGAGAAGGTCTGGACACGAGAAGAGTGCCATTTTCATTAAACTGGATGCTGAATGTTTGAGCTTGCGAGAGTTATTTATAGACAAGATTTTCTTTGGAGTTTTGATGTTCCTTTGGGGTTCTATTTGTCTACTCTTGTCAGAATCCCTGCCGTGGCGGACCCACATCACAGTAACAAAAGGCCTTGCCAACATCGTCCACGACGTGCGAGGGTACCGAACACACGCGCGGTTTGGCCGGAATGGGTGAGCGACACGGACCCAAGACCAGCCAACACTGAAGCAGCAGCTAGGGCATTTGAGAGAGGTATCCAGTGGATCTTGGCAAAGGCGAGAATGGCGACCAGCTCTTCCACTCCCTTCCTCAGTTCCTCTTCCTTTCCTCCAAGAACAAGATGCCCACCATTCTTGTAATCGTGCATCAGAAACTAAATGGCGCGGGGCAAAGCCTGCGGGCGGTCCCTCACGCCACTGCTGGCTTACGCAGCCTGGCGGCGTCTGGCGGCAGTGGGATCCTCCACTTCGCCCGGGCCTCGTGGTGTGTGTGACGTCCGTCGTTGCAAAATCTTAGCTTCCAGGGTGAA
>NW_025307631.1:0-715 GCF_018294505.1 Triticum aestivum
GAGCACACGGGGCTCGGCTAGCTCGATGAGGTGGACGGCGGCGAAGCTCCTGGACACGGTGGCACGGCGTGGGGTGGACGGAGGGCGTGGCTACGGCGAGGGGGTGGCGGCGATGGCGTCGGCCATGGCTGGGGCGTGCGAGGGGAAGGAGCTGGGGAGGAGAGGGGGTGTCTGGGGGGTTCGGGGGAGAGAGGGAGGCCGGTTCACGGTGTTAGCCGGGCGAGGGAGGCGGCGAGGCGGCGAGCAGCTGCGTGGCGAGCTGCGGTGCCGCCGCCGAGCACCTTGGCTGCCTGCCTGGCAAGCCAAGCAGCTCGCTGGAGCGGTGGCCGGGCTGGGCCGGCCAGGTGGGCTGGCTGGTGGGCGACAGGTAAGCTTTTTCATTTTCTTCTGCTTCTGTTTTTATTTAATATATCTGCAACTTTGTTGAATTTAATAAAATACCTAGGCAACTTCAAAAATCACCAAACTATTCCTGGCCCATAGTTGGATTATTTCCAACATGAAACATTTTAGTTTGGAGATATTTGGGCATTTAAATATTTTATATTATTTTAAATGCCCAAATTCAAATATTTATGATTTAATTCAAAAACCCTAGGATGGCCTAGGAAAATGTGCACCACTTTTGGCAGAGGTTCTGAACCAAGGCAAAAATGATGGGCATTTTAGAAGGGCATTTCAGGTTCATTGAAAAATTATTTTAGTAACCCTAGTT
>NW_025307632.1:0-715 GCF_018294505.1 Triticum aestivum
AACACCCCCGCATTATATGCGTGGGGCTGAAGCCGACGACTGCCATCTTTCAGGTTATATACATATATACATGAACGGCCGCACAGGAGGTACTATAATTCTTTTAGGCAAAAGTATAAAATAGCCTTTACAATTAAGCAAAACGTTGTTTTTCAATGGGAATACATGTCTTTAAAACATAATATTCTTGGAGCACTGCGCTTCTATTGCACGAGCGCCCTCAAGAACTTCTCGAAAGTAATGCTCGGCAGGTACCCGGCTTTTGTCCGAATCTTGGGTTGCAACGGTGGTGGCCTCCATCTCCGTCCAGTATGTCTTCACATGGGCAAGGGCCATCCGCGCACCCTCTATGCACGCCGACCTCTTCATCGCGTTGATATGAGGCACTGCACCAAGGAACTGATGCACCAAACTAAAGTAACTGTTCGGCTTTGGCCTTTCCGGCCACAAATGATCCACAACAGATCTCATGGCAAGTCCGGACAGTCTATTCAGCTCGGCCCATTCGGCCAGCCAATCAGTCAACGGGAGCGGACGCTCTGGAACATTAAATTGCGACGAGAACAGCTTCTCCACATGCTGCTAAATCCAGATATGCGTCCGGCGAACTCCACAGATGGTCCAAAGGAGCATATTTAGGATCTCCAAACCTCATCCGCAGCATAAAAGGCTTCCCAGCCGCGATGTCTCCGGCTTGAAGCAGCTCTTCCTCCAG
>NW_025307633.1:0-715 GCF_018294505.1 Triticum aestivum
AAAGGCTCGTTGCCACTGCGCGTAGCCTGAAAAAGTAGAAGCGGAAGCTCAAAACAGCGGAAGATGCACTCAGAATCAGATGGAGCAAGGTACTCAACACCGCAGACAAATACGGCGACAGTCGCCAAACAAAGAGCTACCCAAAGCGCAAAATACTGCCCGAATTCGATGAGGAGGCCCTAGAGCCCCCGCCATCAAAAAACAAAAGGCCCCCCGGTCGGATAGACGACCACATAACAAGCATAGAGCGGCAAGAGGCACCACACACAATCCGGCACGCGATCCGCATAAGGATTCGCATCAAAAGGATGGCCCAGTTAGGTCCATCTACGGGCCAAGAGAGCAAGCTCTAGCAAACAGTACAACACTTCAAGTGTCCGAACATCACGGCATACCCAAATACAGGGGCGCCGCGCACCCTCTATGTTTCACCGATGAGGTGCTGGATCATGAATTCCCATCGGGATTCAAACCCGTAAACATAGAGGCATACGACGGAACAACAGACCATGGAGTCTGGATTGAGGACTATATCCTCCACATACACATGGCCAGAGGAGATGATCTCCACGCCATAAAATACCTACCCCTCAAG
The DNA here is from genome assembly GCF_018294505.1 of Triticum aestivum. NCBI lineage: Eukaryota > Viridiplantae > Streptophyta > Magnoliopsida > Poales > Poaceae > Triticum > Triticum aestivum. Next base: position 596 of record NW_025307633.1, read on the forward strand.
CTCAAAGGGCCAGCCCGGCATTGGCTTAAAAGCCTCCCCGAAAACACCATTTGTAGTTGGGAAGAGCTTGAGGATGCTTTTCGGGCCAATTTCCAGGGCACCTATGTCCGACCTCCGGAC
>NW_025307634.1:0-715 GCF_018294505.1 Triticum aestivum
GTGCATGAAGCCTTGGACGAAATATACAAGATGCCACTTCATAAATTTCGTCCCGAGGCTATTATAGGTGCTGCGTCACCTTTTTATTGGGCCAGGCCCATGTAATTTCGAAATACATAAGTATAGGCTATTTTTAGAGTCCGTATGTGTGGGGAAACAAGAGATAGGGTTGATTTCGGACCCCTCCACCAAGGGCCACGAAATTCCCCCTCTCTTCCTCCATATATACAGCCCTTAGGGCACCGTTTAGACTTTGGGTTTTGTTTAGATTAAAAGTTCGCCATAGCTGCAACTTCGCGTACTTCGTTTGTGTTCAACGACCAGACAAAGGCGTCACAGAACCCCACCTTGATCAATAAAGCTTTCATCTTATATTCGCAATATCCAGATTGCAATCTTAGTTTCTTGCTTGTTTTTCGTTTGCTCGCAGGAAACAGACCCTCGTGGTCAGGTTGATCGTGCTCCGGCATGGTCAATAACCTCTCGGAGTTGGTTTAGCGATTGCTAAGGCACGACGTCCTCGCACGTTCGTAGTCGGATCGTCAAAGTCGGCTTCAACCAAAGCGATATCCATCATCTCATCGAAAGACGGGACACCTTTGCCTCTATCAAGTGGTATCAGATTTCCAGGTTGCTCGGTGAGATTTTACATTTTTTCGTAGTTTAGATCGAGTCTGTTCTTCATACCTATAGTCCACGAAAAAGCCAAAAAAAA
>NW_025307635.1:0-715 GCF_018294505.1 Triticum aestivum
TTCTTGAATTTTTTTGAATGATACATGGTATATAATTATATTAAACATAATACATGGTATACATATTTTTGACATGCATTAACATTATTTAAAATGTACCATACACTTTCTTTAATGGTTTGAAACATTATTTATAATTACATGATCCTTTTTTTATATATTTTTCTGAACCGAATTTTTCTACGGTCAGCAACATTTCTTTATGATATAAATATTTTCTATGGTCTCGCGAAAGGTGATACATACGAGAGCAACTGACTAAAGGGTACCTTTACCGAGTGACTAATCCGGTAACTATACGAGTGCCTGATCCGTCTACTACCGTGTCATCGCCGACCATGAGGGGGGCCACAGGTTGTGTCAGGTCAGCCAAGAGGGACACCTGGGAGCAACATCCGGGCCAAACCAACAGCTAAATCCACTCCGTGTAGACCCGACGCGTTCGTTTCCCCCCTCCCGGTGTCGGCGGCGGTGCCGTCCGTGAGGGGGGCCATGCACCAGAGATGCGTGTCGCCTCTTTGGACATGCCACAACACCACCCCGCATGTATGAGCGCCCGGTATGACGCTCCGGTGGCATTGCTACCCCCAGGGCCCCCGTCCCGACTAACGTAGGAGCGGTTGACCACGAGATCTAGCCCTTTGACTTCCCACGGACAGGCTTTGACCAGTGGACCTCTCCACCCGGTTGTGTCAGATCAGCCCAGAGGGACACC
>NW_025307636.1:0-715 GCF_018294505.1 Triticum aestivum
CCCCCCCCCCGGACAGATTATGCAAAGAAAGAACATTTTCCTGACGTTGATAATTCCAGGGCCCAACTATCCGGGGAAAAATATGAATGTGTACATGCAGCCGCTTAAGGACGAATTGCAAGAAGCCTGGGATAATGTGTTCAAGACATACGACGCCTATAGCAAACGAAACTTCATAATGCGTGTCTGGTACATGTACTCGATGCATGACTTGCCGGCGTATGCGCTATTCGTTGGCTGGTGTGTGCATGGAAGGTTCCCGTGCCCCACATGCAAGGGAGCTCTTGAGTTTCGTTGGCTTCAGGCCGATCGCAAGTTTTCTTGCTTCGACATGCATAGACAATTCCTGGATCCTCGCCATAAGTTCAGGAAAGACAAGAAGAACATCATCAGAGGTAGAGTTGTAAAAAACTCTACACCACCTACGTTGATAGGCCAACAGACCTTGGATCAGTTAAACGCTCTCGAGCCAGATCCAGAGCATCCAGGGTACTTCAAGGGGTATAATTTTGAGCACGCCTGGACTCACAAAACATGCTTATGGGATCTGCCTTACTTCAAAGACCTCCTTTGCCCACACAACATCGACGTGATGCACACTGAGAAGAATATCGCCGAGGCACTTTTTGGTACATTGTTCGGCATAGATGGGAAGTCAAAGGATAATACTAAGGCTAGAGTCGAGCTGGAGGCGCTATGTGATAGGCCGTTACAA
>NW_025307637.1:0-715 GCF_018294505.1 Triticum aestivum
AGGAAAGAAGGGGAAGCAAGGCACGTATTGCATCGTTTCCATCGAGGATAACAAGATGGGGTTTATTTCATATTGCATGAATTTATCTCTCTACATCATGTCATCTTGCTTAAAGCGTTACTCTGTTTTTAACTTAATAATCTAGATGCATGCTGGATAGCGGTCGATGAGTGGAGTAATAGTAGTAGATGCAGAATCGTTTCGGTCTACTTGTCACGGACGTGATGCCAATATACATGATCATGCCTAGATATTTTCATAACTATGCTCAATTCTGTCAATTGCTCAACAGTAATTTGTCCACCCACCGTAGAATACTTATGCTCTTGAGAGAAGCCACTAGTGAAACCTATGGCCCCCGGGTCTATTCTCATCATATTAATCTCCATCACTTTAATCTTGCTTTGCTTTTTTACTTTGCCTTTTACTTTTACTTTGCATCTTTATACCAAAAATACCAAAAATATTATATCTATCAGATCTCACTCTCGTAAGTGACCGTGAAGGGATTGACAACCCCTAATCGCGTTGGTTGCGAGTAGCTATCGTTTTGTGCAGGTACGAGGGACTTGAGTGTGGCCTCCTACTGGATGTATACCTTGTTTCTCAAAAACTGAAGGAAATACTTACGCTACTCTGCTGCATCATCCCTTCCTCTTCGGGGAAAACCAACGCAAGCTCAAGACGTAGCACGCGCCCAGTAGGGTAGGTCGCG
>NW_025307638.1:0-715 GCF_018294505.1 Triticum aestivum
GGTAGATCTTCACGAAGTAGGCGATCTCCTTGCCCTTACAAACTCCTTGGTTCAACTCCACAATCTTGTCGGAGGCTCCCAAGTGACACCTAGCCAATCTAGGAGACACCACTCTCCAAGAAGTAACAAATGGTGCGTTGATGATGAACTCCTTGATCTTGTGCTTCAAATGATAGTCTGCCCAACACTCAACTCTCTCTCAATGGGTTTGGATCTGGTGGAAAAAAGATTTGAGAGGAAAGCAACTTGGGGAAGGCTAGAGATCAAGAGTCATATGGTAGGAATGGAATATCTTGGCCTCAACACATGAGTAGGTAGTTCTCTCTCAGAAATGGTAAGTTGGAAGTGTAGGTTTGTTCTGATGGCTCTCTCCACGAATGAAGAGGAGGTGGAGGGGTATATATAGCCTCCACACAAAATCTAACCGTTACACACAATTTACCAAACTCGGTGGGACCGAATCGTTAAACTCGGTCGGACCGATTTAGTAAACCTAGTGACCGTTAGTGATTTTTGGTGGGACTGACATGCATCTCAGTGAGACCGATTTGGTTAGGGTTAGGGCATAACGTAATCTCGGTAAGACCGATTACACAAACTCGGTGAGACCGATTTGGTAATAAGCTTTCTAGAGAGTTGGTCAGGTAAACTCGGTGGGACCGATTTGCTCTTTTCGGCGAGACCTAAATGTTACAAAAAGGAAACAGAGAGTTTA
>NW_025307639.1:0-715 GCF_018294505.1 Triticum aestivum
CGCCTTCATCTCCTCATCCATGGCGTGCATCCAACTTGAACTTTTGCTCGCCTCTACAAAGTTCGCCGGCTCCTCAACTCCGAGTAAACACAAACCGGAGTACTCGAGCATAACTGGCTTTGCGTACTTGTAGACTTTCTTGAGGGTCTTGTAGCGACGAGGCCCGGAAGAATCCGTTGTGGCTTGTGAAGGAGGCGAAACAAATTGTGTCGGTGTCGATGCACATGAGGAAGATGGTTGAGTCTCGGGCGTGGTAAATGCCGGGTCGTTGGCATCCGCATCATCGGCGTAGTCGTCGTGATCGTGACCATCATCTCGATTGTCATCATCACTATGCACTTTGTTGTCGATGTCGTTGCCGAGAACTCTACCTGTGTCTTGCGCATCGTTGTCGCTATCACCTTGCGACTCATGCGCGTCGTCGTTGGTGTCGGAACCATGATGATCACTACCATTGTGGTCACCTTAGTTGTGCGTCTTGCCAACCACCTGGACGTCCTCCCCTGCATCATCATCAGTCGGAAATTCAACTGTGAATATGTTACTGTTTGGAGCAACGTCGGCTGCTGCGCTCCAATTCCACGCTTGGTTTTCTTCAAGCACAACGTCGCCTGAAATCCGTAAACGCTTGGTTCATGGGTCGTAGAAGCGGTATGCCTTGGTGCTGGAACTCCTCTCGTATCCGATGAAAACCATCTTGCTGCTACGATAGGCA
>NW_025307640.1:0-715 GCF_018294505.1 Triticum aestivum
AACAGACGAGTTTCCGTATAAAATCCTGATACTTTGAAAGAGATTGTCCGTTTTGTACACGAAGTGCATCCAGTTTTTGCCGTAATCCTCTCAACTTTCCTGCACATGCTATGTGGATGAAATGATGATACCATGCCAACCTTCAACCTTTTCAGAGTTCATTTGAAATGCTTTTCACTTTTAGGATCTTATAGCTCAAAATAATTAGTAAATGCATGAAAAATAACAAATGAAGTCAGAAAGGATTGAAAAATGATGACGTGGGTTTGAATGGTGCATTTTGAACACACAAAAAGTCAGGAGTTCAAATAAGTTTTAAAAAATGAAATCCCTTTGTAACAGACGAGTTTCCGTATGAAATCCTGATACTTTGAAAGAGATTGTCCGTTTTGTACACGAAGTGCATCCAGTTTTTGCCGTAACCCTCTCAACTTTCTTGCACATGCTATGTGGATGAAATGATGATACCATGCTAACTTTCAACCTTTTCAGAGTTCGTTTGAAATGCTTTTCAATTTTAGGGTCTTATAGCTCAAAATAATTAGTAAATGCATGAAAAATAACAAATGAAGTCAGAAAGGATTGAAAAATGATGATGTGGCTTTGAATGGTGCATTTTGAACACACAAAAAGTCAGGAGTTCAAATAAGTTTAAAAAATGTAATCCCTTTGTAACAGACGAGTTTCCGTATGAAATCCTGATACTTTGAAAGAG
>NW_025307641.1:0-715 GCF_018294505.1 Triticum aestivum
CGTTGTCTCTAACAACGACTCCGCATTGGTTGATAAACTTTGAGGTGTGCTGTAGGGGCTTGCCGGTTTCACTGACAAACTCAATGGCATATGTTTCTCCTGTTTTCATCGCCTTGGATTTGCCACGCTTTGTCGTACTCGATCCGGCCGAGGGCTAAAAAAAGAAAGAGAGTCGCGCGCGTTAATACATATGTATTCACATTTCAGTAAGTTTGTATCACGAGAGGCTCAATGTATATATATACCTCGCCGGAGGTGGTTGCTACTTGCAATTCAAGATCGTCGTTTGTTGACGGTTGACCTCCGTCGACAATGTCCGTTCCTTCACCTTCTTGATCATCGACAATCTCTGTTCCACCGTCAAGGTTCAGAAAAGAAGAGACTACATCCTCTTCTTGCTCATATTCTGAGCCCGGCACATAAGGAATCTCGTTGTTGATGATGCCCATTAAATAACGTTCAGCCTCCGGATCCCTAAGCGGCTCGGCTCTATCGTCCGCCATATGTCACTCCTGCATGTAGTAAAAATTCTTTAAGTATAAAGGAATTAAAAAATAAGATTAAGGGGACATAGAGGAGGAGGAATTAAAAAAATAAGATTATTGAGCACTGCCAAGTATTTTGTTTTTCCTTTTCTTTTTCCTTTTCTTCTTCCTTTTCTTCTTCCTTTCTTTTTGGTTTTCATTTGGTTTCTTTTGTTTTTTTCTTCTTCCTT
>NW_025307642.1:0-715 GCF_018294505.1 Triticum aestivum
CCTGGTTGCAAAAGAATCGAATCAAATAAAGCATCGAAAGTCAAACGACGAAAGAAAACAACTCGGTTCTAGCAAGTTGAAACTAGGTCAAAATTTTACAGTAACAAAACTTAGTTTAAGTTGGTTAGTCGGAACGGCGGTTTCGAGGCGAAACTCCAGGCATTTGAATCACCTGATTCCGATAAACGAGCAAGAAGATAGACTAGAAAGAAGATCGGATCTGAAATCACGATCGGAAGAATCGCGGAATAAATCCGACGAGAAAAGAGAACGACGAACGGTTAAACGAACGGACGTTCATTAACCTAGAAGAATCCGGTGATCACGTTCGTTAGGACGAACGGTCCGGCGAACGGTAAAAAGGCAACTAAATCGGAGAAGAAAACGAATCCGATATAGGGTTTCCGAGAAGAAATCCGAACGAAAAACTGATCTAGAAAACCGGAACGGTTTAGAGAAGAAAAGAATCGGAACGATTAGAAGAAAACGATCCGAGAAAAGAAAAGGTGACGCGGCGCGGGGCTAGTACCTCGAAGAGCGAGGGGCTCCGGCGGCGGCGTAAGGCGGCGGCGGCGTTGGGTGTGGGGTGGCGCGGTGGTGAGGCGGCGGCGTTGGGTGGCGCGGTGGTGAGGCGGCGCGGCGTTGGGTGGCGCGGTGGTGAGGCGGAGGAGAGGAGAGGTGTTGGTTTGATGGTTTAGAGGGGGGGGTGCTTGGG
>NW_025307643.1:0-715 GCF_018294505.1 Triticum aestivum
TTCATCCGGAAACTCGTCTGTTACAAAGGGATTTCATTTTTTAAAACTTATTTGAACTCCTGACTTTTTGTCTGTTCAAAATGCACCATTCAAAGCCACATCATCATTTTTCAATCCTTTCTGACTTCATTTTTTATTTTTCATGCATTTACTAATTATTTTGAGCTATAAGATCCTAAAATTGAAAAGCATTTCAAATGAACTCTGAAAAGGTTGAAAGTTGGCATGATATCATCATTTCATCCACATGGCATGTGCAAGAAAGTTGAGAGGGTTACGGCAAAAACTGGATGCACTTCGTGTACAAAACGGACAATCTCTTTCAAAGTATCAGGATTTCATCCGAAAACTCGCCTGTTACAAAGCGATTTCATTTTTAAACCTTATTTGAACTCTTGACTTTTCGTGTGTTCAAAATGCACCATTCAAAGCCACATCATCATTTTTCAATCCTTTCTGACTTCATTTGTTATTTTTCATGCATTTACTAATTATTTTGAGCTATAAGACCCTAAAATTGAAAAGCATTTCAAATGAACTCTGAAAAGGTTGAAAGTTGGCATGATATCATCATTTCATCCACATAGCATGTGCAAGAAAGTTGAGAGGGTTACGGCAAAAAGTGGATGCACTTCGTGTACAAAACGGACAATCTCTTTCAAAGTATCAGGATTTCATCCGGAAACTCGTCTGTTACAAAGGGATTTCATTTTTT
>NW_025307644.1:0-715 GCF_018294505.1 Triticum aestivum
GACTTCATTTGTTATTTTTCATGCATTTACTAATTATTTTGAGCTATAAGACCCTAAAATTGAAAAGCATTTCAAATGAACTCTGAAAAGGTTGAAAGTTGGCATGGTATCATCATTTCATCCACATAGCATGTGCAAGAAAGTTGAGAGGGTTACGGCAAAAACTGGATGCAATTTGTGTACAAAACGGACAATCTCTTTAAAGTATCAGGATTTCATACGGAAACTCGTCTGCTACAAAGGGATTTCATTTTTTAAAACTTATTTGAACTCCTGACACTTTGTGTGTTCAAAATGCACCATTCAAAGCCACATCATCATTTTTCAATCCTTTCTGACTTCATTTGTTATTTTTAATGCATTTACTAATTATTTTGAGCTATAAGACCCTAAAATTGAAAAGCATTTCAGATGAACTCTGAAAAGGTTGAAAGTTGGCATGGTATCATCATTTCATCCACATAGCATGTGCAAGAAAGTTGAGAGGGTTACGGCCAAAACTGGATGCACTTCGTGTACAAAACGGACAATCTCTTTCAAAGTATCAGGATTTCATACGGAAACTCGTCTGCTACAAAGGGATTTCATTTTTTAAAACTTATTTGAACTCCTGACTTTTTGTTTGTTCAAAATGCACCATTCAAAGCCACATCATCATTTTTCAATCCTTTCTGACTTCATTTGTTATTTTTCATGCATTTACTAATTATTTTGA
>NW_025307645.1:0-715 GCF_018294505.1 Triticum aestivum
GCCGCCGCCGACCCCCCGCACCCTCGATTCCCCTACTCAACCGCCGCCGCCGACCCCCCGCACCGTCTTATAAAAAAAATAAGTATCAAATAGCTTTTTAAATGCTACTGTCTTATAAAAAAATATTACTGTTATTATTTAAACAAGTTTGAACATATTTAAACACAAATAAGTATCAAACAGCTTTTTAAATGCTAAAAAAAATTTGTGGAGCCTGGGAGTCAAACCCAGGACCTCCTGGTGTGAGAACTAGCTGCTGACCAGTCGAGCTAGTAGAGGGGAGTTGATGTGGATCAGTTCTGGTGGTACATAACCTGTTGGCTCGAGTTGAAATAAAAAAAATACTAATGGCGCACCACCGTGAGGTGCGCCATTAGTATGGATGTACTTATGGCGCACCGAGGGGTGGTGCGCCATTAGTATTGTGCCCGATCCCCCCTTCCCGCTGCCCTGACCCACTGCGCTGCAGCCGCCCACGCGCCCCCGCCGCCTCCCTCTCCCCTTCCTCCCCCTCGAGCCCGCGCCGTCCGCCCAAACCTAACCCGACGCCGTCCGCCCGCGCCCGCTCCACCGCCGCCGCCCTGCCTCTCCGCCCTCTCCTCGCCCTCGCCCTCTCCCTCCCTCGCCCTCTCCTCGCCTTCCCTCTCCCTCGCCCTCTCCCCGCCTTCCCTCGCCCTCGCCCTCTCCTCTCCCACCGCCGTCGCACCGTCCCGAC
>NW_025307646.1:0-715 GCF_018294505.1 Triticum aestivum
AAGAAAAATAAAACTAATTCAATTCAAAATGTTAAAAATACAAATAATATATCAAAAAATTCAGAAAAATAAAACTAATTCAATTCAATATGTTAAAAACACAAATATTATATCAAAAAATTCAGAAAAATAAAACACATTGAATCAGTGGTATCTCGAATCATTCGAAAATGGACACCAAACACATCACGGGTAATATAATTCACATGATCCATTCAACAAAGTTTGGTACAATAAATTATTACACATCATTTCTTCCTTTGTGTCCCTGCTTGCTTAAGATTGTGCCATATCCATGGAGCATCCTCATCATTTAACTTAATGCTTGGGTCGGTGTTCACTTTGAAGGGCGGAATTTCAGCAAACATATTATAATCTTCTGACATGTCTGTCTTGTCCTCCACTCCCACGATGTTTCTTTTCCCTGAAAGAACAATGTGGCGCTTTGGATCATCGCATGATGTACTGATCGTTTTCTTATCTTTCCGTTTCCTCGGTTTGCTACTCATGTCCTTCACATAGAAAACCTGAGCGACATCTTTCGCTAGGACGAATGGTTCGTCAAGGTAACCAAGATTGTTGAAATCCACCATTGTCATTCCGTATTGCTGGTCCACCTTTACCCCACCTCCTGTTAGCTTGAACCATTTGCACCGGAACAAAGGGACCTTAAAGGAGGGTCCATAGTCAAGTTCCCATATCTCCTCTATGTAAC
>NW_025307647.1:0-714 GCF_018294505.1 Triticum aestivum
TCTTGCACATGCTATGTGGATGAAATGATGATACGATGCCAACTTTCAACCTTTTGAGAGTTCATTTGAAATGCTTTTCAATTTTAGGGTCTTATAGCTCAAATAATTAGTAAATGCATGAAAAATAACAAATGTACTCAGAAAGGATTGAAAAATGATGATGTGGCTTTGAATGGTGCATTTTGAACACACAAAAAGTCAAGAGTTCAAATAAGTTTTAAAAAATGAAATCCCTTTGTACCAAACGAGTTTCCGTATGAAATCCTGATAGTTTGAAAGAGATTGTCCGTTTTGTACACGAAGGGCATCCAGTTTTTGCCGTGACCATTTGAACTTTCTTGCACATGCAATGTGGATGAAATGATGATACCATGCCAACTTTCAACCTTTTCAGAGTTCATTTGAAATGCTTTTCAAGTTTTGGGTCTTATAGCTCAAAATAATTAGTAAATGCATGAAAAATAACAAATGAAGTCAGAAAGGATTGAAAAATGATGATGTGGCTTTGAATGGTGCATTTTGAACACACAAAAAGTCAGGAGTTCAAATAAGTTTAAAAAAATGAAATCCCTTTGTAACAGACGAGTTTCCGTATGAAATCCTGATACTTTGAAAGAGATTTTCCGTTTTGTACACGAAGTGCATCCAGTTTTTGCCGTAACCCTCCCAACTTTCTTGCACATGCTATGTGGATGAAATGATGATACCATGCCA
>NW_025307648.1:0-714 GCF_018294505.1 Triticum aestivum
CGGTTGGCCACACCAACCGCGACTAAAGGGTACCTTTAGTCGCGGTCCGCCTCCCCAACCGGGACTAAAGGGTTTTGGGCCGCTTTCGTTCCCGCGCAGAAAGAGCCTTTAGTCGCGGTTGGGGACAACAACCGCGACTAAAGGGTACCCTTTAGTCCCGGTCCGCCTCCCCAACCGGGACTAAAGGCATTGTGCTGCTACGCCCGCGTCGAAAGTTTAGTCCCACCTCGCTAGTTGAGAGGGGCGCGCAGTGGTTTATAAGCCCCACTGCCGCTCCCCTCTTGAGCTCCTCTCCATTGCAGGCTTACGGGCCTAATTGTCACTGCTATGCCTGATGGGCCTACTAGGCCTTCTGCGGGCCTGAATCCTGACCCGTCGATGGGTTTCTAGTCGTATTCAGGCCGTGGTCGCCCAGTAGGTGGCATATTTTTTATTTTTTGCCTGTTTTTTGTTTTCTTTTTTGCTTTATTTATTTTGTTTTGTTTCTACTTACAACAAAAAAACTTATTTATTTTATTTTATTTTGTTTCTAATTACTTATTTATTTTACTTTATGATAATTATTTTTGCTATTAAAGTTTCTAACAAAAAAAGTTCTTTATGAAAATTCTTTTAGCTTTCAATGATTTTGAACAGAAAATACTTCGATAATTTTAGTTGAATCAATTTTATATAATTTTAGTTTCAAAAATACTAGAGGTTGCTTATAATGTT
>NW_025307649.1:0-714 GCF_018294505.1 Triticum aestivum
AACAGCTTTTTAAATGCTAAAAAAAAATTTGTGGAGCCCACCTCGATCCCCCTCCATCTCGACCGCTATCCCACCTCGCCAGATCCGGTCCCCCTTGGCGCCGAGCACCCCCCAAGTCCACCGGCCGCCGCCGCCGACCCACCGCACCCTCGATTCCCCTACCCAACCGCCGCCGCCGACCCCCCGCACCCCGCGCACCGTCTTATAAAAAAATTTAGTATCAAACAGCTTTTTAAATGCTACTGTCTTATAAAAAAATATTACTGTTATTATTTAAACAAGTTTGAACATATTTAAACATAAATAAGTATCAAACAGCTTTTTAAATGATAAAAAAAAATTTGTGGAGCCTGGGATTCGAACCCAGGACCTCCTGGTGTGAGAACTGGCTACTGACCAGTCGAGCTAGTAGAGGGGACTTGGTGTGGATCAGGTCAGGTGGGAGATAACCTGTTGGCTCGAGCAGAAAAAAAAAGTACTAATGGCGCACCAGGGTGAGGTGCGCCATTAGTGTGGATATACTTATGGCGCACCGGGGGGTGGTGCGCCATTAGTATTGTGCCCCCATCCATATTTTTCCTCCCCGGCCCTCGATCCCCTTCTCGCCCTCGCCCTCGATCCCCTTCCCCTCTCCTCTCCTCTCCCGACGCCGCTGCCCCGCCGCCTCGACGCCGCCCCGACGCCGCGACGCCGCCCCGACGCCGTGAGACGCCG
>NW_025307650.1:0-714 GCF_018294505.1 Triticum aestivum
CCCCCCCCCCTCTAGGTGTCGGCGGCGGCGCCGTCCGTGAGGGGGGGCACACCCCGGAGACGCGTGCCGAGCGTTTGCACCCGCCACAACACTTCCAGACTTGTGAGAGGCCGCCTATGCAATATTTGGTGGCATGCTAGCCCCCGGAGGCTGCCGGCCACAGTCGTAGACACGCGAAGAGCAATCCGCGTAGAGGGAATTGTTCGGATACTTCTCCATCACGAACAATTATGAAAATTTTCCATCAGTCCTACAGCACATGTGCCCACGTCGTGTAAAAAACTCATGATTTTATCACGCTCCGAGTATTTAATAATATTCACGCCGCATCGTTACCGCAGAACGTCTACTACCGTGTCATCGCCGTCCGTGAGGTGGGGGGGCACAACCCGGAGACGCGTGCTGCCTCTTCGGACATGCCACCACACCACCCCGCATGTATGAGGTCCCGGTGCCACGCTCCGGTGGCATTGCTACCCCCCAGGGCCCCCGTCCCGCCTAACCCTGTAGCGTTTGACCACGGGATCTAGCCCTTCGACTTTGCACGGACGGGCTTTGACCAGTGGACCTCCCCACCCAGTTGTGCTAGGTCAGCCCATAGGAACACTTTGGAGCAACATCCGTGCCAGACCCACAGCAATATCCCCTCCGTGTAGACCCGACGCGTCCATTTCCCCCCTCCAGGTGCCGGCGGCGGCGCCGTCCGTGAGGGGG
>NW_025307651.1:0-714 GCF_018294505.1 Triticum aestivum
TTGGGGAACGTAGTAATTTCAAAAAATTTCCTACGCATACGCAAGATCATGGTGATGCATAGCAATGAGAGGGGAGAGTGTTGTCCACGTACCCTCGTAGACCGACAGCGGAAGCGTTATTACAACGCGGTTGATGTAGTCGAACGTCTTCACGATCCGACCGATCAAGTACCGAACGTACGGCACCTCCGAAGTTCTACACACGTTCAGCTCGATGACGTCCCTCGAACTCCGATCCAGCCGAGTGTTGAGGGAGAGTTTCGTCAGCACGACGGCGTGGTGACGATGATGATGTTCCACCGACGCAGGGCTTCGCCTAAGCTTCGCGACGGTATTATCGAGGTGTAATCTGGTGGAGGGGGGCACCGCACACGGCTAAAATATCGTATATCAAGTGTGTTCTTAGGTGCCCCCTGCCCCCGTATATAAAGGAGCAAGGGGGAGGCCGGCTTCCCTTTGGCGCGCCAAGGAGAGGGGGGGAGTCCTCCTCCTAGTAGGAGTAGGACTCCCCTTTCCTAGTCCTACTAGGAAAAGGAGGGGGGGAAGGAAAGAGAGGGAGAGGGAGAGGGAAAGGGGGCTGCGCCCCCCTCTCCTAGTCCAACTAGGACTCCTCTGGGACGGGGCGCACCACCTCCTGGCTGCTGCCCTCTCTCTCTCCCCTCAAGGCCCACTAAGGCCCAATACTTCCCCGGGGGGTTCCGGTAACCCTCCGGC
>NW_025307652.1:0-714 GCF_018294505.1 Triticum aestivum
CGCCTCGACCCCGCCCCGACGCCGCTGCCCCGCCACCTCGACGCTGCCCAGCCGCCTCGACGCGACCCCGCCGCCCGGACGCCGCCCCGTCCACACCACCGTCGCCGGAGCACCACCACCACCACCCGTCGCCGGAGCATCCTTATCCTCTCCGACCGCCTCCTCCACCCCGGCCCGCTCCTCCAAGGTAAGCTACTGTTCTGCATTAGAGAAGTTAAGGGGAGTTAGAACATTCTGCTGTTAGATTTGATCGGTTTCTACCAATTTATAGCTGAACTAGCCTAAGGCTTAAGTAAAATGCTACTGTTTGATTCTCTCTGAAGAAGTAAATTACGTGAAATACCAAGCAAACAACTTATTACTTCTGCAGACAAGAGTTAGCTTAGGGCTTGATGGAATGCTGTTTAGGGCTTTAGGCTACTTCATAAGTGTTATTTAGTATAGTGTGTGCATACAAAATTCCAGCAAATATCATAGATATATGATATATCATGTTCCAGCAAATATCAAACATATATGATGTATCTGTCTAAAAATGAAAGGAACTCCCTGCCTTGCAAAAGAAAGTGCAGTATTTCTGCCATTCTGTTTGGTACTTTGTAAGTAGAGATCACATATGTTTTCATATTTCATTTCAAAGGAACTATTTGGTTCAGTCCTCACATCATAATATTCCACAAATTATGCCTACGCAAATTGCCTATTTTCTTGTAT
>NW_025307653.1:0-714 GCF_018294505.1 Triticum aestivum
GGACAATCTCTTTCAAAGTATCAGGATTTTATACGGAAACTCGTCTGTTACAAAGGGATTTCATTTTTAAAACTTATTTGAACTCCTGACTTTTTGTGTGTTCAAAATTCACCACTCAAAGCCACATCATCATTTTTCAATCCGTTCTGACTTCATTTGTTATTTTCATGCATTTACTAATTATTTTGAGCTATAAGACCATAAAATTGAAAAGCATTTCAAATGAACTCTGAAAAGGTTGAAAGTTGGCATGGTATCATCATTTCATCCACATAGCATGTGCAAGAAAGTTGAGAGGGTTACGGCAAAAACTAGATGCACTTCGTGTACAAAACGGACAATCTCTTTCAAAGTATCAGGATTTCATACGGAAACTCGTCTGTTACAAAGGGATTTCATTTTTTAAAACTTATTTGAACTCCTAACTTTTTGTGTGTTGAAAATTCAACATTCAAAGCCACATCATCATTTTTCAATCCTTTCTGACTTCATTTGTTATTTTTCATGCATTTACTAATTATTTTGAGCTATCAGACCATAAAATTGAAAAGCATTTCAAATGAACTCTGAAAAGGTTGAAAGTTGGCATGGTATCATCATTTCATCCACATAGCATGTGCAAGAAAGTTGAGAGGGTTACGGCAAAAACTGGATGCACTTCGTGTACAAAACGGACAATCTCTTTCAAAGTATCAGGATTTCATACGGAAACTC
>NW_025307654.1:0-714 GCF_018294505.1 Triticum aestivum
TTATCATGAAGCTCCTTGTTCGATAAATTCTCCCAGTCAATCTCGTCGGCTTGTGATCCTGGCATGGTTAGCAGCAATAGAAACACACAAGAATATGATCCTACAGACTACGAACAAGTGGTGGTGGTGGGTGTCACAAATCCGTCAAGCAAATCTCAAATTCTTACCAGTTCTTACCCAGCAGCAGGCGGTGATCGGCAACCGTTGTAGTCAAAAACTCTCAAAGCTTGGATAGAGCGATTACCAGGGAGAGTCAAACGCACGACGTAGATGTATGTGGAGCTGGGAAGGCTTATAATATGGTAGCAAAAAGGGTCAGCAATAATCAATTCAGAGATGCAAAGTTGAATAAACGCTCAACGACGGTACTGTGCTGGTCCTAGGCTAGACTGTGCTAGAGACGCGAGCCTAGAACACTAACAAAATCACGGCGCGGCACGTAAACAAGGGAAAAGCACACTCTGGAATTTTTTTTTTCGCTCTTTTTTTTTCGCTCTTTTTTTTTTGCGCTGCTTTTTTTTTTTTGCGAAAAATCACTATAATGGCGAGTGTCTCGAAACTCTTCTTAGCTCAAACTGACAGGATGGGCACGGAATTTTTTTGACCAATTTTTTTTTTTGACTGCCCGGACCCAAAAACTGGAAACGGGTCAAAAAAAACTTCCTATAATGGCACCTGTCTCAAAACACTCAGAAACACCTAAAAATAGGATAG
>NW_025307655.1:0-714 GCF_018294505.1 Triticum aestivum
GTGTAAGGGTCCGTGTACGCGGCGTGTGCCACGTACGTGGTTTTGCCCAGTTTTCCATGGCGCGCATCAACTTCCGTCCACGACGGCCGTCGGCCAGTTTTTTCCCGTGTCCACGTACAGCCCGTTCACGGCTCCGTGTAAGGGTCCGTCTACGCGGCGTGTGCCACGTACGTGGTTTTGCCCTGTTTTCCATGGCGCGCGTCAACTTCCGTCCACGACGGCTGTCGGGCAGTTTTTTCCCGTGTCCTCGTACAGCCCGTTCACGGCTCCCTTTAAGTGTTTTTGCCTGGTGATCAATGGGGCGCGTCCACATCCGTCCATGAAGTATGTCAAGCACTTCTTTCCCGTGTCCCTGTACAGCCCGTTCATGGGTCCGTGTAAGTGTCTTTGTGATGAGTTGCACACATGAATCGCTGAAGTATCTTGGTCACTTGCCTCAAATAGTTTTGACTGTGCTCGCGACTGGCCTTATCGAGTGATTACGTATTTCATTCAAGGGACTTTACCATTTTGTCTTGTCCATGACATAGCCGTTTAGCCTGATGAAGGCATCCGAATGAATCGGTCAAGTATCTTGTTCACTTGGCACATATACTTTTGAGTGTGCTCGCCACTGGCCTTATTGAGTGATTGTGTATGTCATATAAGGGACTATACCATTTGCCTTGAGCATGACTTAGCAGTGTAGCCTCTGACGACGGCATCCGCATGAAT
>NW_025307656.1:0-714 GCF_018294505.1 Triticum aestivum
GAGTACCCGGAGTTCTTTCAGTCCTAGATCTCGGGACGAGATCTTTTCGTAGTGGTGGAGTGTTGTAACGCCCCAGATATACTTTCCATTTTTTGTATCCAACTCTTGCCGTCTCCGGCGCTAAGTTATATTTGTTTCTCGGGTTGGGTCTTTGTCTTCGTGTGTGTTGTTTTCGTTTTCATGCATCTCATATCAGGTCATCACGTGCATTGCATTTGCATACATGTTCATCTCATGCATTCGAGCATTTTCCCCGTTGTCCGTTTTGCATTCCGGCATTTCGTTCTCCTCCGGTGGTCATTTCTACCTTTCTTTCTCGTGTGGGGTTTAAACATTTCCGGATTGGACCGAGTCTTGCCAAGCGGCCTTGGTTTACTACCGGTAGACCGCCTGTCAAGTTTCGGGTCATTTGGACTTCGTTTGATACTCCAACGGTTAACCGAGGGACCGAAAAGGCCTCGTGTGTGTTGCAGCCCAACACCCCCCAAATTTGGCCCAAAACCCACCAACTCTGCTCCATGTCCTAGAGCGTTCGATCACGATCGTGTGGGCGAAAACCGCACCTCATTTGGACTCTCCTAGCTCCCTCTATGCCTATATATACACCCCTCCGTTTTCGGATCTCTCCCTCTCCCCGAAACCCTAAAAAAAAACAGATCCCCGTCAGATCCGCGCCGACGGACGTGTCCGCCCCGGCCGGACAACGTCCGCCGC
>NW_025307657.1:0-714 GCF_018294505.1 Triticum aestivum
AGCTATAAGACCCTGAAATTGAAAAAAGCACTACAAATGAACTCTGAAAAGGTTGAAAGTTGGCATGGTGTCATCATTTCACCCACATCGCATGTGCAAGAAAGTAGAGAGGCTTACGACAAAAACTGGATGCACTTCGTGTAGAAAACGGACAATCTCATTCGAAGTATCAGGGTTTCACACGAAAACTCGTCTGTTACAAAGGGATTTCATTTTATTGATCTTATTTGAACTCCATAGTTTTTCTATGTTCAAAATGCACCATTCAAAGCCACATCATCAATTTTCAACCCTTTCTGACTTCATTTGTTATTTTTAATGCATTTACTGATTTTTTTGAGCTATAAGACCCTGAAATTGAAAAGTACTACAAATCAACTCTGAAAAGGTTGAAAGTTGGCATGGTGTCATCATTTCACCCACATAGCATCTGCAAGAAAGTAGAGAGGCTTACGACAAAAACTGGATGCACTTCGTGTACAAAATGGACAATCTCATTCGAAGTATCAGGGTTTCACATGGAAACTCGTCTGTTACAAAGGGATTCCATTTTCTTGAAATTATTTG
Organism: Triticum aestivum; assembly: GCF_018294505.1. NCBI lineage: Eukaryota > Viridiplantae > Streptophyta > Magnoliopsida > Poales > Poaceae > Triticum > Triticum aestivum. The sequence continues at coordinate 568 of NW_025307657.1, forward strand.
AACTCCATAGTTTTTCTGTGTTCAAAGTGCACCATTCAAAGCCACATCATCAATTTTCAACCCTTTCTGACTTCATTTGTTATTTTTCATGCATTTACTAATTTTTTTGAGCTATAAGACCCTGAAATTGAAAAGCACTACAAATGA
>NW_025307658.1:0-714 GCF_018294505.1 Triticum aestivum
ACAAATACTGGATGCACTTGTGTACAAAACGGACAATCTCTTTCAAAGTATCAGGATTTCATACGGAAACTCGTCTGTTACAAAGGGATTTCATTTTTTAAAACTTATTTGAACTCCTGAATTTTTGTGTGTTCAGAATGCACCATTCAAAGCTACATGATCATTTTTCAATCCTTTCTGACTTCATTTGTTATTTTTCATGCATTTACTAATTATTTTGAGCTATAAGACCCTAAAATCTAAAAGCATTTCAAATGAACTCTGAAAAGGTTGAAAGTTGGCATGGTATCATCATTTCATCCACATAGAATGTGCAAGAGAGTTGAGAGGGTCCCGACAAATACTGGATGCACTTCGTGTACAAAACGGACAATCTCCTTCAAAGTATCAGGATTTCATACGGAAACTCGTCTGTTACAAAGGCATTTAATTTTTTTAAACTTATTTGAACTCCTGACTTTTTGTGTGTTCAGAATGCACCATTCAAAGGCACATGATCATTTTTCAATCTTTTCTGACTTCATTTGTTATATTTCATGCATTTACTAATTATTTTGAGCTATAAGACCCTGAAATTGAAAAGCATTTCAAATGAACTCTGAAAAGGTTGAAAGTTGGCATGGTATCATCATTTCATCCACATAGCATGTGCAAGAAAGTTGAGAGGGTCCCGGCAAAAACTGGATGCACTTCGTGTACAAAACGGACAATCTC
>NW_025307659.1:0-714 GCF_018294505.1 Triticum aestivum
CACATGAACTCGTCAACGATGAGCAGGTAAGTATTGCATCTTCTCCGGCTAGCAGTAGATGGTGGCAGCAATTTGTCTTGCTCCTCTTCTCCGTCCTGTTCTACTGCTCCACCCGGCTTCACCTATGGTTTTAAGTTTGATCACTCCCTCCTCACTACTCATTCTAGCATAGATTTTGTGAGTATGTGGTAGGGGTAGATATGTGAACATTTGGTAGCATAGTAGACTATTGATCTATGAGAATGTAATGTTGTGGTAGCTAGTATAGAAGTTGTGGTAGCTAATTCTTTGTTTGAAAATGAACACACTGATTTAGACACTCACTAAATTTGTGAAGATAAATGAAATCTATATATATATATACTCATTAGAGACACGCTACAAATTCCTATATAAAAAATAAAATAAGAACCATTCATGTTGTGGGACCAAGCTATGAATGGCTCAGATTCCCTAGAAATTCCTTCGTTAATCAAAAATTAAGAACTGTTCATCTTGTGAGACCGAGTTATAACAGCTCAGATTGTAAATCTCCACATTAATAAAAACAGAACATAGCTTTCCATGCATCAGATCAGCTGGGCTAGAGTTATACTGGCGTATAGTATGCTAGACATGTACGTGAAACCCTGAAAGAAGCCATATCCAATAATAAGAGAAGGATGTTCCTATAAGCTCTCATAGCGATCTGGATTCCTGGCCGTTGGATCTGGT
>NW_025307660.1:0-714 GCF_018294505.1 Triticum aestivum
GCTGTGCCGGACTTGGAGGAGGAGGAGTGGTATGACGCGGTGTCGGACTTGGAGGTGGAGGAGTGGCATTACGCTGTGCCGGACTTGGAGGAGGAGGAGTGGTATGACGCGGTGTCGGACTTGGAGGAGGAGGAGTTGTTGGGGAATGTAGTAATTTCAAAAAATTGCACCTACGCACACGCAAGATCATGGTGATGCATAGCAACGAGAGGGGAGAGTATATCTACGTACCCTCGTAGACCGAAAGCGGAAGCGTTTATCAACGCGGTTGATGTAGTCATACACCTTCACGATCCATCCCGATCAAGTACCGAACGTATGGCACCTCCGCGTTCAGCACACGTTCAGCTCGATGACGTCCTCGCCTTCTTGATCCAGCAAGAGGGGCGAAGTAGTAGATGAGTTCCGGAAGCACAACGGCGTGGTGACGGTGTTGGTGAAGTACAATCTCCGCAGGGCTTTGCCTAAGCACTACGAAAACTATGACGGAGGATAAACTAGAGGGGACAGGGTTCCGGCACATGGCTTGGTGTTTCTTGATGTGTCTTGGGTGCTAGCCCTACCCCTCTATTTATATGTTGAGCCTTGGGGTCGAAACTTGGAGTAAAAGCCTCCACAAAGTCAGTTTCACCCGAAAGGCAAGAGTCCTTCTCGGACTCCAGGGCCAGACGCCAGGGTTCCCGGCGTCTGGCCCCAGACGCCAGGGACCCTGGC
>NW_025307661.1:0-714 GCF_018294505.1 Triticum aestivum
AGTTTGAATATAATATAATCTGCATGTGACTTCAAATGATCAACAAAAATGACAGGTTGCATCACCTTCTTTTTACATTGGAAACTCATGTTCATGGTTTGTTTTATGCTAGTGATCTTCTCGTTGACATCAAACCATCTTAGCACGTGAACATTGCGGTGAGAGGGATAAATGTGATTTGGGTCGTGCATAAGAGCATCTCCAACAGGCGTGGCAAAAGGCGCGCCCGCGCGGTAAAACTGGATTTTAGCGCGCGCCGCCCGGTTTCGCGCGCTCCTGCGGTGGCGGGAAATTACCGCGCACAGGAAGCGTTAGCGCGCACGGGAGAAAGCGGCAGCTGGCGCGATAGATTTGGCGCGCCGCTTCGCGCGCGACTATAAAATCCGGCGCTCACCACACGCTCGAAGCACACTTCCACGCGCCCTCCTCCTCGCCACCTCGCCGCTCTTTCTCGCCGCTTCGCCGCTTTTCCCCGCCAGCACCACGCCACCATGTCGCCGCGCCACCGGGGTTCTTCGGGCTACCGCGGTGTCCGCGAGCGCCCGAGCGGTTGGTACTCCGCTGATATCCGGTCCGGCGACGTCCGGCTCGGCCTCGGGTCGTTCCGGACTGCGCACGAGGCGACCCGCGCGTACGCCGCGGTGGCGTGGCGCTTGGAGAGGCCCCCGTCGCAGATGAACTTCCGGGACGTCTTCACGCACGAGCAGGCGCAAC
>NW_025307662.1:0-714 GCF_018294505.1 Triticum aestivum
GCTGGTAAGATACTTTGGTTGAATGTTGAAACGCTCAACATAGTGATCCAAGTACTTCACAAACAAGATTTTTGGTATGTATGTTGGTGCATCTACAGGGTATGACATGTGTGGCAACTCACAGAACTCCTTTGCGAGATGCAGCTTTAGACGATCATACGCGCGGTTGCGCCAGAGTGACGCGCTACAGCTCTCGCGCTCGACGATGGCATAAGGAATTGAGATTGGCTAAGGCATGCTGCCGTTGCGAGGCCTGCTGGCCCAGCACCAACAATCAACACTGTAACACCCTCCATTTCAAAGAGAAGACTTGACAAAGTTGTTGGATAAGTTCGGTGGTAGTCCAATGTTTGTGTGTTTGCTCGATGAACTTTGGAGGACATGCTCGTGTATGGGGGCATATATATACTGGCATCCTTCATGGGCCAATCAGTTTTATGGATTGAGGGATGAAAAAGGTAAATATTTATTGAGGCCTAATCCTAGTGTGTAGGAGTATTTCCATCTAAAAATGGAGCCGTTGTTGGTTGTGAAAGCGTGTACTGATACAAAATAGGTAGGAAACACACCGTTGATCGATTGTTGGTATTGGAAACTTATCGACCATCTTTTTTATGTGTAGATTAAAGATTCTTCATGTTTCTTTCCTTTCGCATAGTCACCAATGACAATTACTACTCTAATAATATTCAAGTGTTTCTTCCTCTTTGTATA
>NW_025307663.1:0-714 GCF_018294505.1 Triticum aestivum
AACACTAATAATTCACAAAGAGATTCCTTTAATACATGGATAACTTGTGAACATAGTGCTGGTGAGCAAAGTATTGGCTATGTGTATGGTTGCCTTTAGGTAGGAGATCCAAAAAATATCTTTAAACATTGTTTGCCAAGATTTTTACAGGGGAGGGGGGGATACTATGCTCTCTGCATTACTAATTTAGATATTTTCTTCTGCTTGGGGAGGATCCTTATTATCACACATACCGCTTCTAGCCATAACACCTTTTCCTTCTAAAAATAAGTGTCAAGACCAACATTTTTAAGCTCAGAACGCAGTTATGCATGGTTTGTAGGATTGTTGAGTGCAACTATTTACTAATACATTTTGACAGACCTTGAAGGGAAATGTTTCTAGGGTAATGTATCAATTAATTTACTTCGTTTGTCATTTGAGAATCATGCGACGACTTTAAATTTGGGACATACCGTGAAGTTAACTCCTATGGTTGAAATGAGACAAAGCTTCTTAGAGGTACTTTAATTGAACTTCTCCATAGTATTAAGCTTGAATGTTCTTAATTTATGTACCATAACTTTTCTATAGTAGTTAACCATAGGATGGATTGTTAGCATAATTTTGATTAGTGTCAAGTCTGATTAGTGTCTAAGTTGTAGTTAAGTTAGTTTCCATGTATTAGGAATACATGGTCATGTGTAGTAGTAAAACAAGAGTTTTGAGTAGTAC
>NW_025307664.1:0-714 GCF_018294505.1 Triticum aestivum
CTCTCTCTCTCTCTCACCCGAAGCACTGCCGCCGCCGCAGCTCACCACCGACGCGCTCCCCGCCGTCCCCTCGCCCCTCCATAGAGTCCCCGAGCTCCGCCGCGACCCCCTCTCCCTCCTCACCGAGCAAGAAACCCGGGCAAGCTCCGCTTCATCGCAATCGCCGTCGTCTTCAAGCTCCGGCCGACGAGATCGCCGTCGTCGCTCCGGCTGCCCCAAGCCTTCCCCGAGCTCGCCGACGACGCCGTTGGATCCGCGGTGAGCTCCGCCACCGTTCCCCTCTCTTCTCCCCCTCGTTTCCGCGCCGTAGCGCCGTTCCCCACCACGGCCGAAGCCTCTCGCCGCCGTCCATGTCGCCGTCGCCGTCTCGGCCTGCCTCCGCCCAAACCGAGCATCCCATCGCGCTCCCAGTGCCACGAGGGTGCCGCCGAGCCCCTCAGGTGGCCTCCCCGTGCCCTGCAGCCCGTTCCCGCTCGAAGCCGAGCTCCGGCCGCCGCCGCGAGCTTTGCTCCGGCGAGCTCCGGCCTCCCCCGCTCTTTCCACCTGTCCCACCAGATGCGCGAGAGCCCGGGCTACGCCCCGGTGCTCTCAGACGCCGTCCCTGTGGCCTGTGACGCGGACTCCGCCGCGTCCAGAGGTCACCGGCGGCGAGCCCCGTCGCCTGAGCCCCGCCATGTGGGCCCGGCCCGTCAGGTGATTAGCTTAGTGCTAATC
>NW_025307665.1:0-714 GCF_018294505.1 Triticum aestivum
GAGAGTGAAAATTTCCCAAGTGTGAACTTATATAGCAAAGCCTTTAGTCCCGGTTCGTGGCACCAACCGGGACTAATGCACCCTTTAGTCCCGGTTGGTGCCACCAACCGGGACCAAAGGCCTCTTTTCAGCAGCCCAAAGGGCGGGAAGCGGCGCCCTTTGGTCCCGGTTGGTGACACGAACCGGGACTAAAGGGGGGGCATTGGTCCCGGTTGGTGCCACAAACCGGGACCAAAGGGTGGCATTGGTCCCGGTTCGTGCCACCAACCGGGACCAATGGCCTTGCACAGCGGCATGGTGGTGGGAGTTTAGTCCCACCTTGCTAGTTGGGAGCGCCGATGACCTGTTTATAAGCTCTGCTGCCTCCTCTCTCTCGAACTCCTCTGAACTGCAGGCCTATGGGCCTAATCTGACACTGCTTTGCCTGTAGGCCTGCTAGGCCTTCTGCGGGCCTGAATCCTGGCCCATGGTAGGGTTTCTAGTCGTATTCAGGCCGTGGGGGCCCAGTAGGAGGCACTTTTTTTGTTTTTTTGTTTTCTTTACTTATTGTTGCTATTTTATTTTTTTCCAGTTTTTTGTTTTGTTTTCTGCATTATTTATTTTCTTTTGTTTTTTCTTTATTTTTTAATTCTTTTTTGCTTTTAGTTTTAGAAAAATTATAAACATTCTCTTAGTGCCATTAGTTTTCAAATTTGAAAACACTTTTTTTGTTTT
>NW_025307666.1:0-714 GCF_018294505.1 Triticum aestivum
GAAACTCGTCTGTTACAAAGGTATTTCATTTTTTAAAACTTATTTGAACTCCTGACTTTGTGTGTGTTCAAAATGCACCATTCAAAGCCACATCATCATTTTCCAATCCTTTCTGACTTCATTTGTTATTTTTCATGCATTTACTAACTATTTTGAGCTATAAGACCCTAAAATTGAAAAGCATTTCAAATGAACTCTGAAAAGGTTGAAAGTTGGCATGATATCATCATTTCATCCACATAGCATGTGCGAGAAAGTTGAGAGGGTTACGGCATAAACTGGATGCACTTCGTGTACAAAACGGACAATCTCTTTCAAAGTATCAGGATTTCATCCGAAAACTCGTCTGTTACAAAGGGATTTCATTTTTTAAAACTTATTTGAACCCCTGACTTTTTATGTGTTCAAAATGCACCATTCAAAGCCACATCAACATTTGTCAATCCTTTCTGACTTCATTTGTTATTTTTCATGCAGTTACTAATTATTTTGAGCTATAAGACCCTAAAATTGAAAAGCATTTCAAACGAACTCTGAAAAGGTTGAAAGTTGGCATGATATCATCGTTTCATCCACATAGCATGTGCAAGAAAGTTGAGAGGGTTACGGCATAAACTGGATGCACTTCGTGTACAAAATGGACAATCTCTTTCAAAGTATCAGGATTTCATCCGAAAACTCGTCTGTTACAAAGGGATTTCATTTTTTAAAACT
>NW_025307667.1:0-714 GCF_018294505.1 Triticum aestivum
TTTTTTTCCCTTTTCAACCTAGATGCGGGTTCGATGCCTACTCTCTTGGACAGTACAGTCTCCCTTCCTTTCCTTATCCAACCAAGACATGCATTAGTCTGCATGAAGTAGGGTTTCCTTTAATAGTGCAAATTATGGTTTTCGTCTGCGTGGCCAGCAGAGCAAAGGATAGCAAATTGGGAAGATGGTGGAGTGGAAAAAGATCCACATGCAACGACATTCCAGATGGGGCAATAGAACAAGGGTATGGTTCAAAAAGAGGTAGCATACCTGAGGGTCGGCGGGAAGTGGCTTCGCTCGTGGTCGTCGTCCTCCGCACACACTACGGCAGCGATCCCGCGCGGGCGCTAGGTCTGAGAGGACGGCCTTGTCGTCAGTGCGTGACCTCGCTCGCCGACGATGAGTGCTTCAACGATGCACGTCCTTTTCTTCCCCGGCGGATCTGTGACCACCGGTGAGTAGGGAGAGAGGGGTCGTCTTTTTTAGATCTGGAGAGAGGGTGGTAGTGTGAGAAGCAAGTGGGCAGCCCTTGGCAAGAAAGTGCTGAAGCTCCAGCCTATATATCTTCTTTATACTACTAGTACTGGAGGTGGAGTAGTGGTAGAGTAGTTTATATTTTCTCTGCGTACAGTACTAGTTAGTCGTGCTTCAAAACTGAATGGCGAGCCATTAAAAAAATAAAGGCCGATAACTAATGCGGCACCTCGGGCCAAC
>NW_025307668.1:0-714 GCF_018294505.1 Triticum aestivum
GGGGACAGGGACGGGGCGGCGTTGACGGGGACGGGGACGTACGGGTCGGGGCGGCGACGATGGGGACGGGGACGATGCGGGACGGGCCGGGACGGGGCGGCGGTGACGACGGGGACAACGGGGACGGGGACGACGGGGCGGCGACGACGGGGACGGGGCGACGACGGGGGCGGCGACGAGGGATGGAGACGTACGGGGGGCGCGGCGGGCGACGGTGGAGAGGAGAAGAAGCAGATGAGAAACTGAAATTTTCGTAAGTGTTGTTTATATAGGAGGGGCCTTTAGTATCGGTTGGAGCCACCAACCGGTACTAAAGGCCTGTTTTGGCTAGGCCAAGCGGCGGGAAGCGACCCCCTTTAGTACCGGGTGGTGGCTCCAACCGGTACTAAAGGCCCCCCCTTTAGTACCGGTTGGTGCCACGACCCGGTACTAAAGGGGGTGCGCTGGCGCAGGTGCGGTGCGGCAAGTTTAGTCCCACCTCGCTAGCCGAGGGGCGACCGCACTGGTTTATAAACCCCCATGCGATAGCTCTCTCGGGCTCCTCTCCAAAGCAGGCCTACTGGGCTTACATGTTATGTGCTGCCCTGTAGGCCTACTGGGCCTTTGCGGGCCTGCATCCTGGCCCAACAATAGGTTGGGTTTCTAGTCGTATGCCGGCCGCTTTGGCCTAGTAGGCGGGCTTTTTTTTTGCTTTATTTATTTTTGAGTTTTTTT
>NW_025307669.1:0-714 GCF_018294505.1 Triticum aestivum
ATTTGCCTGACTTATAATTTTTAATTTTTAATATTGTACTAACGCATCCCCTGCCATGCAAGAATTTTTGTCTTGGATAAGATAGGTTTCAATGATATGGAAACTATGGAGGTAAAGAGAGTTTACCTGAAAACTGAGCATGATTATACTTTTAATGTCAAAGTATACAATGCACACACGTACACCTATTTTGAATGCAAGACTTGGCAAGCACTATGCAAGACTTATGCATTTGAGCCTGGTATGGTTATCACCTTTGATATTCGTCCGGAGGATGATATTGAAGGTAATAGAGACATATGGGTCGATGTGCAGACGCCTCCAATTCTACCATTATGTGATTTCTTCTCAACTATATTTTTGTCTTTGATATTGCTTATTCAAAAATAATTGACAACTATAATTTATATTGACAGCTTATCTCCATTCAACCAAACATGTCGGCGCTTGGTAGACAGGACCTACTACTGTCACTGGTGGAAAAAAGGCCTTTGGTCGCGGTTCGCAACTGCCATTAGTCGCGGTTGCGCAACCGCGACCAAATAAGCGCGACTAAAGCCCCCCACCTTTAGTCGCGACTGCTTAAGAACCGCGACTAACGGCCCGTCCACGTGGGCGCCAGGCGGCCGTCGGGGCGGAGGACCTTTAGTCGCGGTTCTTCTGGCCAACCGCGACTAAAGGCCGCCACAGGTTTAGGGTTTTAGCCCCCCCCCC
>NW_025307670.1:0-714 GCF_018294505.1 Triticum aestivum
TTTCAAACCGCTCGGCGGAATGATGCAAATGATACATCATCCGAAAGATATCGACAAGGCGCAACTTTTTCATGTAGAACACGCTCTCTAATTCCTTACGGTTTAAGAGCAGTTCTAAAATTACTAAAATGCGGATACTCTGTTTTTTGAGACACCAAAACCGACATGTGTACTGCATTAGACAGAAGAACGCACTGCTTCGGACTGAAACCGCACTACATCAGACAGTCAAGCGAACTTCATGATTTGTCTTATCAGGCGTAAATTTTCTCACATGAGCTTTTTTGTGAGTTTTTGTTGTCATTTTTTTATGAACGACAAAAGAACGCACTGCTTCGGACGGAAAGCCGCACTGCATCAGACAGTCAAGCGAACTTCATGATTTGTCTTGCAGGCATAATTTTTCTCAGATGAGCTTTTTATGAGTTTTTGTTATCATTTTTCTTTGAAATACAAAAACGCACTGCTTCGGACGGAAAACCGCACTGCATCAGAGAGTCAAGCGAACTTCATGATTTTCTTGTCGGGCGTAAATTTTCTCAGATAAGCTTTTGTGAGTTTTTGTTGTCATTTTTTTATGAACGACAGAAGAACGCATTGCTTCGGATGGAAAACCACACTGCATCAGACAGTCAAGTGAACTTCATGATTTCTTTTTGTCGGACGTAAACTTTCTAGCACAAGTTTTTGTTGTCTTTTTTTTACTTTTTTTTT
>NW_025307671.1:0-714 GCF_018294505.1 Triticum aestivum
TGAGGCAAACAAGCGGACGGATGGTTTTATGTCTTGTCCATGTGCTGGCTGTAAGAATGGTCACAGTTACTCTACGTCAAGAACCATTCACGTCCACCTATTTGAGTCCGGTTTCATGCCCCACTATAATGTTTGGACCAAGCACGGAGAAATAGGGGTTATGATGGAAGACAATGAAGAAGAAGAGGACGACGACGGCTATCCTGGCCATGGGTTCCCTGAATACGATGATACAACTGTTGGGGAACGTAGTAATTTCAAAAAATTTCCTACGCACACGCAAGATCATGGTGATGATATAGCAACGAGGGGAGAGTGTTGTCTACGTACCCTTGTAGACCGAAGCGGAAGCGTTGACGCAACGTAGAGGAAGTAGTCGTACGTCCTCCGGTTCAACCGATCCAAGTACCGTTACTCCGGCACCTCCGAGTTCTTGACACGCGTACAGCTCGATGACGCACCCTCGATCTCCGATCCAGCAGAGGTGCCGAGGGAGAGTTCCGTCAGCACGACGGCGTGGTGACGATCTTGATGTTCTCCTGTTGCAGGGCTTCGCCTAAGCACCGCTACAATATGACCGAGGTGTAATATCGTGGAGGGGGGCACCGCACACGGCTAAGGAACGATCAATGATCAACTTGTCTGTTCTAGGGTGCCCCCCTACCCCCGTATATAAAGGAGGGAGGGAGGAGGTGGCCGGCCCTAGGGGGGCGC
>NW_025307672.1:0-714 GCF_018294505.1 Triticum aestivum
CACCACCGCTTATCCGCCACCGCTTCGAATCCATATCCATATACCACCACCAATCCGAGTTCTTGTCATATTAGGTTTGTTTTCGAGATCCCTCTAGATTCCGATTCGTGTTTCCTTGCCGGAGTAGGTTTCGGAAAAAAAAAAAAAGAGTCGGGTAGCCACGCTCCGTTTAGGCCCAAAATTTTTCGAAAACGCATTTTTCGAAAAAAATTCTGGCTATCCTATTTTTAGGTGTTTCTGAGTGTTTTGAGACAGGTGCCATTATAGGAACAGCACAATATGTCATCAAAGTAAACTACCACAAATCGTCCAATGAAAGCACGTAAAACTTCGTTCATTAATCTCATGAAAGTACTAGGTGCATTAGTTAACCCAAAAGGCATGACTAACCACTCATATAATCCAAACTTAGTTTTAAATGCTGTTTTCCATTCATCTCCCAATTTCATACGAATTTGATGGTAGCCACTACGCAAATCAACTTTGGAGAATACTGTAGAGCCACTCAATTCATCAAGCATATCATCTAGCCTAGGAATAGGATGACGATAACGAATAGTAATATTATTAATGCCTCTACAATCAACACACATACGTGATGTACCATCCTTTTTCGGCACTAGAATAATAGGAACAGCACAAGGACTAAGGGATTCGCGTATATAACCTTTGTCGAGAAGCTCTTGTACTTGACGCATAATCTCCTTCGTCTCC
>NW_025307673.1:0-714 GCF_018294505.1 Triticum aestivum
ACGCCGAGACGAGCACGTGACACCACTGCCACCCTGTCTTAGCGTAACGCGAGTCGAGGCGGTCGTCGTCGCGGTAGCGACGACGGACACCGAGACGAGCACGTTACACCACTGCCACCCTGTCTTAGCGTAACGCGAGTAGAGGCGGACATCTCGCGGTAGCGACGACGTACGCCGAAACAAGCACGTGACACCACTGCCCTCTGAAAATATTGGACAGAGATAAAAATCAAAACAATATTTTTAGGAGCTCATGGACATTTATTTTGGCCATTTGGATTAATTCGATAAATATTTGCATTGGAAATATATTTCTATATATGTGAAATGTGGTCCAAAAATTATGCCAATTATAAAAGAGCTCTGGAATAATACCATTAGCCCCTACAAAAATTGGCATAATAAAATTAAATGATTTAATATATTTATTAAATCAAAACAAATGTCAGAAAAATTAGAAAACAAAAATAAAAGAAGGAGGGGCTTACCTGGGCCTCCCCTCCCCTACGCAGCCCAGCAGCAGCAGGCCGGCCCAGCCAGGAGGCGGCCCAGCCCGCCTGGCCCCCCCTCCCCTGTCGCCTTCCTCCTCTGCCAGGAGGACGGGCGTGTGCCCGACGCTCGCCGGCACGCGCGCGCGCCACCTCCCCCCCCTGCTGGCCACCTCCTGCTTCCTTCTCTCGCCCTCGATGCCCCGGACGAAGCCACGCAGCTGCC
>NW_025307674.1:0-714 GCF_018294505.1 Triticum aestivum
GGTGTTCGGTGTGCCCTAACGCGGTAGTAGGTGATACCGACGAAGGGGGAAGACATCCGGGAAAGTATTCCCGGTGTTCCGTGTTTTCGGGCAGAGGAACGGAGGGGGAAAGTTGCGAGTTTGATATGTTAGGGGTGTGTGGTGGACGAACGGGCTGCGTATCCGGAATCGTCTCGTCGTTCTGAGCAACTTTCATGTTGAAAATATTTTAATCCGAGTTACGGATTAAAAGATATGATTTTCTAAATATTTTATTAATTTCTAGAATTTAATTAATTATTTAATTTAACCCGAAAATGGAATTATGACATCAGCATTATGTCAGGGTGATGTCAGCAGTCAACTAGTCAGTTGACCTAGTCAAACTGACATGTGGGTCCCACTGTCATTGTGTGTTAACTAATTAACCATGTTAATTAGATTAATTAACAGATTAGTTAGGTTAGTTATTTAATTAGGTTTATTAAACATAATTAATTAAGTTAATTAATTAATTAATTAATTTAATTATATTTTTATTATTATTAATATATATTATTTTTTTATCTCCTTTTTTTTTAACAAAATGTTCTGGGACTGGGGCCCACTGGTCATAGGCACAGGGCCTTAACGGGCATACAGGCAGGCGGGTGCGGGCGAAGCCGCAGCCCTGCCCGGTAACGAGGCAAGGCCGGAATGGGGCCGGAGCGGGCGTGTGGGCGCCGGCGCCCAACG
>NW_025307675.1:0-714 GCF_018294505.1 Triticum aestivum
GTTTTGTACACGAAGTGCATCCAGTTTTTGCCTTAACCCTCTCAACTTTCCTGCACATGCTATGTGGATGAAATGATGATACCATGCCAACTTTCAACCTTTTCAGAGTTCATTTGAAATGCTTTTCAATTTTAGGGTCTTATAGCTCAAAATAATTAGTAAATGCATGAAAAATAACAAATGAAGTCAGAAAGGATTGAAAAATGATGATGTGGCTTTGAATGGTGCATTTTGAACACACAAAAAGTCAGGAGTTCTATTATGTTTTAAAAAATGAAATCCCTTTGTAACAGACGAGTTTCCGTATGAAATCCTCATACTTTGAAAGAGATTATCCGTTTTGTACACAAAGTGCATCCAGTTTTTGCCGTAACCCTCTCAACTTTCTTGCACATGCTATGTGGATGAAATGATGATACCATGCCAACTTTCAACCTTTTCACAGTTCATTTGAAATGGTTTTCAATTTTAGGGTCTTATAGCTCAAAATAATTAGTAAATGCATGAAAATTGAGAAATGAAGTCAGAAAGGATTGAAAAATGATAATGTGGCTTTGAATGGTGCATTTTGAACACACAAAAAGTGAGGATTTCAAATAAGTTTAAAAAAATGAAATCCCTTTTTAACCGAAGAGTTTCCGTATGAAATCCTCATACTTTGAAAGAGATTGTCCGTTTTGTACACGAAGTGCATCCAGTTTTTGCCTTAACCCT
>NW_025307676.1:0-714 GCF_018294505.1 Triticum aestivum
TGTCACATCCTAGTTAGCCATGCATTAGAGTGTTGCATCATGTTTACTTTCTCATCAGAAACCTGAAATGGGGATGACAGAACCCCCAGTCCCCTCTGAAACCAATTAGGGTTTACTAAAAACATTTTCAATGAACCTGAAATGCTCTTCTAAAATGCCCATCATTTTTGTCTTGGTTCAGAACCTCTGCCAAAAGTGGTGCACATTTTCCTAGGCCATCCTAGGGTTCTTGAATTAAATCATAAATATTTGAATTTGGGCATTTAAAATTATATAAAATATTTAAATGCTCAAATATCTCCAAACTAAAATGTTTCATGTTGGAAATAATCCAACTATGGACCAGGAGTAGTTTGGTGATTTTTGAAGTTGCCTAGGTATTTTATTAAATTCAACAAAGTTGCAGAAGTATTAAAAAACAGAAAACAGAAGAAAATGGAAAAAACCTTACCTGTCGCCCAGCACCGGCCCACCTGCCGGCCCAGCCCAGCACCGCGCCAGCGAGCTGCTTGCGGCCAGGCAGGCAGGCAGGTGCTCGACGGCGAGCACCGCATGGGTGCCACGCACCTGCTCGCCGCCTCGCCGCCTCCCTCGCCCGGCTAACACCGTGGATCGGCCTCCCTCTCTCCCCCGAACCCCCCAGACACCCCCTCTCCTCTCCAGCTCCTTCCCCTCGCACGCCCCAGCCATGGCCGACGCCATCGCCGCCACCCC
>NW_025307677.1:0-714 GCF_018294505.1 Triticum aestivum
GCTAGCAGCAGGCGGCGGCAGCGGCGGCGGGGACCGGCTCAGGCGGCGGGGCTGGCTCGCGGCGGCGGCGGCTAGTGGTGGTGGTGGTGGTGAGAAGCGGTGGTGGGGGCGGGGTATATAAAGGGGGACGGGGGAGCGTCCGACTTGGGGGAGGAGGCACCCCCGGGCGGCAGCGGCGGCGGCCCGGACTCTGGTCGGAGTTTGGCTCAGCCACGCTCGGGCGAGGCTGCGCGGGCAGTGGGCGGCTGGGCCTTCGGCCCAGTTCGGTCCGCGGGGAAACTTTTTTTTAAACAATTCTGCCGAAACTTAAATAAATCCTAGAAACAGAAAGAAAAATTTAAGAATGCCAAAACAAAATTTCACCGTCTAAATAAAATATTTAGAACAATATGAACATTTTCTTGGCCCTAAAATGCAATTTGGAAAACGTGCAATTTTTCTATTTCAAATAAAATTGCAATAAAAACAAATTAAAAACTAAATTGATTTTAATATTTTTCCATAACCGGGGACACGGCTAACCATGATTAGTTTGTACACTCTGCAGAGGTTTGACCACTTTTCCCCACAAGACTCGATCTCCTCCATTAAATTTCTCTCACTACATGATGTTTGAGAAACGAATGACCGAGACACAGTCTTTCAGAAGCGTTAGCACCTCACGATGGGTAGACAGTTACACCTAATTTCCCCTACATCTGCTAGTCTACCACT
>NW_025307678.1:0-714 GCF_018294505.1 Triticum aestivum
GGAGCGGCGGGCGCGGGGGCGGCGGCGCGAGGGAGCTGCAGTGGTGGGGGCGGCGGGGGTGGAGTCCGGCGGGGGTCGGGGCGGCGGCGTCGAGGCAGCGCAAGACCACAGCGGCGGACGACGTGCAGGCACGGCGGACGGAGGGGGCGGAGCAAGGGGGCGGCGGCGTACGGTTGGGGTCGAGTGGGGGATCTGGCGAGGGAGGGAGGGAGGCCACAGTGCGAGGGGAACAAGTACGTCGATTCTAATGGCGCACCTCCCCCTGGTGCGCCATAAGTACGTCGATTCTAATGGCGCACCTCCCCCTGGTGCGCCATTAGAATTTTGTTTTACTTACTAGCCCGACTGGTCAGGTTATATTCCACCTAACCCTATCTCCATCAGAACACGCCCACTAGCCCGACTGGTCAGCACGCAGCACACACACTAGGAGGTCCTGGGTTTGATTCCCAGGCTCCCCAATTTTTGTTTTTATGCATTTAAAATGTTGTTTGATATTTATTTGTGTTTAAATATGTTCAAACTTGTTTAAATCATAACAGTAATATTTTTTTATAAAAACAGTAATGATTTTTTAAAAATATCATCAAATTTGTTATTTGAAAATATAATCAAATTTGCTTTTTTTGCAAATTTAGTTGCATTCATTTGTGACGGTGGAGCGGGCCGGGGAGGGTGCGGGGGAGAGGGTGCGGGGGGTCGTCGGCGACGGCC
>NW_025307679.1:0-714 GCF_018294505.1 Triticum aestivum
CAAAATAATAAGTAAATGCATGAAAAATAACAAATGAAGTCAGAAAGGATTGAAAAATTATGATGTGGCTCTGAATGGTGCATTTTCAACAAAAAAAAGTCAGGAGTTCAAATAAGTTTTAAAAAAGGAAATCCCTTTGTAACAGACGAGTTTCCGTATGAAATCCTGATACTTTGAAAGAGATTGTCCGTTTTGTACATGAAGTGCATCCAGTTTTTGCCGTAACCCTCTCAACTTTCTTGCACATGCTATGTGGATGAAATGATGATACCATGCCAACTTTCAACCTTTTCAGAGTTCATTTGAAATGCTTTTCAATTTTACGGTCTTATAGCTCAAAATAATTGGTAATTGCATGAAAAATAACAAATGAAGTCAGAAAGGATTGAAAAATGATGATGTGGCTTTGAATGGTGCATTTTGAACACACAAAAAGTCAGGAGTTCAAATAAGTTTAAAAAAATGAAATCCCTTTGTAACAGACGAGTTTCCGTATGAAATCCTGATACTTTGAAAGAGATTATCCGTTTTGTACACGAAGTGCATCCAATTTTTGCCGTAAACTTCTCAACTTTTTGCACATGCTATGTGGATGAAATGATGATACCATGCCAACTTTCAACCTTTTCAGAGTTCATTTGAAATGCTTTTCAATTTTACGGTCTTATAGCTCAAAATAATTGGTAATTGCATGAAAAATAACAAATGAAGTCA
>NW_025307680.1:0-714 GCF_018294505.1 Triticum aestivum
AAAGCAACGTCATCAATTTGCAACACGCTCTGACATCATTTGTTGTTTTCAATCATTTACCGATTTGTTTAGAGAGCTAAATGATGGTGAAATTGAAAATCACTACAAAATGAACTCTGAATATGTTGGAACTTGGCATGGTATCATCATTTGAGCCGCATAGCATGTGCAAAATAGTAGAGAGGGTCACGGAAAAAACTGGACGCACCTCGTGTACAAACTGGACAATCTCTTTCGGAGTATCAGGGTTTCGGACAAGAACTCATCTGTTACACGTGCACTTCAATGTTTTTTAAACTTATTTGAACTCCAACCTATTTTTCCGTTCAGTATGCATCATTCAAAGTGATGTCATCAATTTCCAACACGTTCTGACATCATTTGTTGTTTTTCAGTCATTTACCGATTTGTTTAGAGAGCTAAATGACGGTCAAATTGAAAATAACTACAAAATGAACTCTGAAAATGTTGGAACTTGGGATGGTATCATCATTTCACCTGCATAGCATGTGCAAAAGAGTAGAGAGGGTCACGGCGAAAACTTGACGCACCTCGTGTACAAACTGGACAATCTCTTTCGGAGTATCATGCTTTCGGACGAAAACTCATCTATTACAAAGGCACTTCAATGTTTTTTAAACTTATTTGAACTCCAGCCTTTTTTTGCGTTCAGTATGCATCATTCAAAGCGACGTCATCAATTTCCAACACGTT
>NW_025307681.1:0-714 GCF_018294505.1 Triticum aestivum
CTGGCCCGTTTAATGGACTATTACTCACTGTTTTGGGGTCCCAGAGTGATTTCCACGATTAACGAACCTTGGGGTGCGTTGCTGTGTCGGTTATCAACACTCGCAGTTTGGCCGATTCTGGCCCGTTTCTTGGATTATTACTCACTGTTTTGGGGTCCCGA
The DNA here is from genome assembly GCF_018294505.1 of Triticum aestivum. Taxonomy (NCBI): domain Eukaryota; kingdom Viridiplantae; phylum Streptophyta; class Magnoliopsida; order Poales; family Poaceae; genus Triticum; species Triticum aestivum. The sequence goes on from NW_025307681.1 coordinate 162, forward strand.
AGCGATTTCCATAGTTGTTGAACCCCAAGGAGCGCTTACGTGTCAGTCATCAACACTGGCGGTTTTGTCTGATTCTGCCCCATTTGACGGACTATTACTCACTTTTTTGGGGTCCCCGAGTGATTTCCACGATTAACGAACCCTGGGTGTGTTTACGTGTCGGTCATCAACACTCGTTGTTTGGCCGATTCTGGCCCGTTTCATGGACTATTACTCACTGTTTTGGGGTCACAGAGTGATTTCCAGGATTAACGAACCCTGGGGTGTGTTTACGTATGTGTCGGTCATCAACACTCGCAGTTTTGGCCAATTCTGGCCCGTTTCTTGCACTATTACTCACTGTTTTGGCGTCCCGAATCGATTTCCATAGTTGTTGAACCCCAAGGTGCCCTTATGTGTCGATCATCAACACTGGTACTCTAGGCCGATTTTGGCCCGTTTTTTGGATTATTACTCACTGCTTAGGGGTCCCGGAGTGATTTCCATGATTATAGAACCCTGGGTGCGTTTACGTGTCGGCCATCAACACTGGCAGTTTTGGCCGATTCTGGCC
>NW_025307682.1:0-713 GCF_018294505.1 Triticum aestivum
TGTCACATCCCTAGCCTTACCTTGCACTAGGCCAGCACATGTGTGTTGCAGCATGTTTAAATTTTATTTAAAACTGAAATGGGGATTGATCAAACCCTAGCACCAGAAAGAACTCAAATAGGTTCAAATAAAATCTTTTCCAAAGAACCCAAAATGCCTTTGAAAATGTTCATGATTTCTGATAAAGGTGAAAACCTGTGCCAAAAATGATGAGCATATTTCTTGGCCATTTATGGATTTTTAGTTAAATCATATTGTATTTGAACTGAAGCATTTAATGCCTATAAATATTTTAAATGCTTCAATACTTATGAAAGCAATTGGGGGCAGTTGGAAATAATTCTAATAGTGCCCACAATTATTTTCAGGAGTTTCCAAAATGAGTTAGTATTTCTACTGATTCAAAACAGATCAAATAAATAGAAAACAGAAACAGAAAGCAGAGAGAGAGATACCTTGGCCCGTTACTGTAGCAGCCCAGCCCACTGGAGATGCCAGTCATCCCCTACCTCACGCCAATAGGCAGGGGCGCGTGGCCTCCGCCCGCCAGCACGCGCGCGGCCACCTCCTGCTTGCCGCCGCTGCTGCTGGAGGGCGCCAAGAGCGCCACGACACCCCCTGCATCTCCCCCCCCCCTCTCTGGTTCCTCCCTCTCCCCCCAGCGCTCGCGTCGCAGCCACCCGAGCGAGCCCGTCGCCGCCGATCGCCACCAC
>NW_025307683.1:0-713 GCF_018294505.1 Triticum aestivum
GTTCAACTGCACCAGTGCCTATTTACCATGGTTTCGACCCCTTTCAGAACACGCTTGCCGCCGCTAGACGCGTGAATAACGAGCAGCGAGCTAAAACTTACCGTAAACGTGCAAAATAATAAAACGTGCTAAACATACGTCGCGCTCGTGCGTTTTGTTTTGCACGCGGTGCAAAAAAATTAAAAAGGGAACGCAACACGAGGACTTCCCAGGAGGTCACCCATCCTAGTACTACTCTCGCCCAAGCACGCTTAACTTCGGAGTTCTGATGGGATCCGGTGCTTTAGTGCTGGTATGATCGCATCCGACATGTTTCCCCCGTCTTCGTCCCTTATGCTTGCCCCTCCCAGCTCCACTACACACACGATTGCACATTCCTTTGGCCGCTCCCGCTCAACTACGGAGACGAGTTTTACCACGGTTCAATTGCACCAGTGCCTATTTACCATGGTTTCGACCCCTTTCAGAACACGCTTGCCGCCGCTAGACGCGTGAATAATGAGCAGCGAGCTAAAACTTACTGTAAACGTGCAAAATAATAAAACGTGCTAAACATACGTCGCGCTCGTGCGTTTTGTTTTGCACGCGGTGCAAAAAAATTAAAAAGGGAACGCAACACGAGGACTTCCCAGGAGGTCACCCATCCTAGTACTACTCTCGCCCAAGCACGCTTAACTTCGGAGTTCTGATGGGATCCGGTGCTTTAGTGCTGG
>NW_025307684.1:0-713 GCF_018294505.1 Triticum aestivum
AGAGTCCGTATGTGTGGGGAAACAAGAGATAGGGTTGGTTTCGGACCCCTTCCTCAAGGGCCACGAAATTCCCCCCCCTCTTCCTCCATATATACAGCCCTTAGGGCGTCGTTTAGACTTTGGGTTTTGTTTAGATTAAAAGTTCGCCATAGCTGCAACTTCGCGTACTTCGTTTGTGTTCAGCGACCAGACAAAGGCGTCACAGAACCCCACCTTGATCAATAAAGCTTTCATCTTATATTCGCAATATCCAGATTGCAATCTCAGTTTCTTGCCTGTTCTTCGTTTGCTCGCAGGAAACAGACCCTCGTGGTCAGGTTGATCGTGCTCCGGCGTGGTCGATAACCTCTCGGAGTTGGTTTAGCGATTGCTAAGGCGCGACGTCCTCGCACGTTCGTAGTCGGATCGTCAAAGTCGACTTCCATCAAAGCGATATTCATCATCTCATCGAAAGACGGGACACCTTTGCCTCTATCACTTAGCGTAACGCGAGTCGAGGCGGACGTCGTCGCGGTAGCGACGACGGACGCCGAGACGAGCACGTGACACCACTGCCAGCCTGTCTATCTTAGGGTAACGCGAGTCGAGGCGGACGACGTCGCGGTAGCGACGATGGACGCCGAGACGAGCACGTGACACCACTGCCACCCTGTCTATCTTAGGGTAACGCGAGTCGAGGCGGACGTAGTCGTGGTAGCGACGACGGACGCCAA
>NW_025307685.1:0-713 GCF_018294505.1 Triticum aestivum
GGAATCGTCTCCTGGTGACGCTCTTCTTTAGTTCGTCGTGGAAAACTTCTCTTCACCGGTATGTTCGCCGCTCGATCCAAACTCGGAGTTGGTCTCTCCAACTTTGGTTTGGATCAAGCTTCTTCCCCCAACACCTCTCCTCGATGATCTTGCTATTTTCTCTCTGCTTATGTTTTGGATTGGGTCACAGTGAGAAATCCCCATTACTAGGGCCTTCGGTGCATGCCTTTTTTCGTTAACAGTGGCTAATGCGGACATTGCTAAGTTTATAGTCACGTTGGGTGGTATTAGCGATGGAATGGTTATTCTCATTTCCATGGGTCCTCCCGCAGGCTCCGGCGCTTCGCTTCGGCCCTCAGCTCGGTCCGGGATCCTCTCGTGGTGATGCTCTTCTTCAGTTCACTTCGACCCTCAGCTCGGTCCGGGATCGTCTCCTGGTGACGCTCTTCTTCAGTTCGTCCAGGAAAACTTCTCTTCCCCGGTATATTCGCCGCTCGATCCAAACTCGGAGTTGGTCTCTCCAACTTTGGTTTGGATCAAGCTTCTTCCCCCAACACCTCTCCTCGATAATCTTGCTGTTTTCTCTCTGCTTAAGTTTTGGATTGGGTCACAGTCAGAAATCCCCATTATTAGGGGCTTCAGTGCAGGCCCTTTTTGTTAACAGTGGCTAATGCGGACATTGCTAAGTTTATAGTCACGTTGGGCGGTATTAG
>NW_025307686.1:0-713 GCF_018294505.1 Triticum aestivum
CTTTTTAAATGCTAAAAAAAATTTGTGGAGCCCACCTCGATCCCCCTCCATCTCGACCGCTATCCCACCTCGCCAGATCCGGTCCCCCTCGGCGCCGAGCACCCCCCAAGTCCACCGGCCGCCGCCGCCGACCCACCGCACCCTCGATTCCCCTACCCAACCGCCGCCGCCGACCCCCCGCACCCCGCGCACCGTCTTATAAAAAAAATAAGTATCAAACAGCTTTTTAAATGCTACTGTCTTATAAAAAAATATTACTGTTATTATTTAAACAAGTTTGAACATATTTAAACATAAATAAGTATCAAACAGCTTTTTAAATGATAAAAAAAAATTTGTGGAGCCTGGGAGTCAAACCCAGGACCTCCTGGTGTGAGAACTGGCTACTGACCAGTCGAGCTAGTAGAGGGGACTTGGTGTGGATTAGGTCAGGTGGGAGATAACCTGTTGGCTCGAGCAGAAATCAAAAAAAAAATACTAATGGCGCACCAGGGTGAGGTGCGCCATTAGTGTGGATATACTTATGGCGCACCGGGGGGTGGTGCGCCATTAGTATTGTGCCCCCATCCATATTTTTCCTCCCCGGCCCTCGATCCCCTTCTCGCCCTCGCCCTCGATCCCCTTCCCCTCTCCTCTCCTCTCCCGACGCCGCTGCCCCGCCGCCTCGACGCCGCCCCGACGCCGCGACGCCGCCCCGACGCCGTGAGACGCCG
>NW_025307687.1:0-713 GCF_018294505.1 Triticum aestivum
TTTTTTTTGCGCTCTTTTTTTTTTGCGCTCCTCCTTTTTTTTTTTTGCGAAAAAATCACTATAATGGCGAGTGTCTCAAAACTCTTCCCAGGTCAAACTGACAGGATGGGCACAAAATTTTTTGACTATTTTTTTTTCGGAAATCAGGGCAGCGACGACGAAAAAGTGCGACAATAAATCACTATGATGGCGAGTGTCTCAAAACACTACCCGGGGCCTAAAAATAGGATAGGGAAAAAATATTTTGGGTTGCCGAAATTTTGGCCTAAAAACTGCCCAGGGCTCCTTTTTTTTTCCGAGACCTACTCAGGCAAGGAAACACGAAACGGAAAATATATGGATCTCTAAAACAAACCGACTATGAAAAGAACTCGGATTGGTGGTGGATATATGGCGGTAGTATATGGCAGCGGTGGTGGTATATGGATACGGATTCAAAGCGGTGGCGGATAAGCAATGGTGGTAGATGGCAAGGCGATGATGATGGTGCGGCGGCGGCGTGACAACTTATGACCAGAACTCGAAACTCTAAAAGACTAGACTCTAAGACCAGCAACTTGACACGACGATGCAACCGCAAATTCAACAAAGCAAAAACCCTAAAAAGATTATGCAAAGGCTCAGATTGGTTCGGATATGATGAACTAACCCTAATTTTTTTTTGTGGCTTTTTCGTGGACTGTAGGTATGAAGAACAGACTCGATCTAAACTA
>NW_025307688.1:0-713 GCF_018294505.1 Triticum aestivum
GACGCGCGTTACCCCAAGATAGACAGGGTGGCAGCGGTGTCACGTGCTCATCTCGGCGTCCGTCGTCGCTACCGCGACAACGTCTGCCTCGACTCGCGTTACCCTAAGATAGACAGGGTGGCAGTGGTGTCACATGCTCGTCTCGGCGTCCGACATCGCTACCGCGACGACGTCCGCCTCGACCCGCATTACCCTAAGATAGACAGGGTGGCAGTGGTGTCACGTGCTCGTCTCGGCGTTCGTCGTCGCTACCGCGACGACGTCCGCCCCGACTCGCGTTACCCTCAGATAGACAGGGTGGCAGTGGTGTCACATGCTCATCTCGGCGTCCGACATCGCTACCGCTACGACGTCCGCCTCGACTCGCGTTACCCTAAGATAGACAGGGTGGCCCTGGTGTCACGTGCTCGTCTCGGCGTCCATCGTCGCTACCGCGACAACGTCCGCCTCGACTCGCGTTACCCTAAGATAGACAGGGTGGCCTTGGTGTCACGTGCTCGTCTCGGCGTCCGTCATCTCTACCGGGACGACGTCCGCCTCGAGTCGCGTTACCCTAAGATAGACAGTGTGGCCCTGCTGTCACGTGCTCGTCTCGGCCTCCGTCGTCACTACCGGGACGACGTCCGCCTCGACTCGCGTTACGCTAAGATAGACAGGGTGGCCTGGTGTCACGTGCTCGTCTCGGCATCCGTCGTCGCTACTGCGAGGACGTC
>NW_025307689.1:0-713 GCF_018294505.1 Triticum aestivum
GGGGCGAGGGAGAGGGAAGGCGAGGAGAGGGCGAGGGAGGGAGAGGGCGAGGGCGAGGGCAGCGGCGGCGGCGGCGGTGGATCGAGAGGGAGAGAACTGGCGAGGCGGAGAGGGAAGGGGGGATCGGGCGAAGGGGGGATCGGGCGAAGGGGGATCGGGCCACAATACTAATGGCGCAACTCACCGTGGTGCGCCATTAGCATGTCCATACTAATGGCGCACCTCACCGTGGTGCGCCATTAGTACTTTTTTTTATTTCAACTCGAGCCAAAAGGTTATGTACTACCAGAACCTATCCACGTCAAGCCCACTCTACTAGCTTGACTGGTCAGCAGCCAGTTCTCACACCAGGAGGTCCTGGGTTCGACTCCCAGGCTCCACAAATTTTTTTTTATCATTTAAAAAGCTGTTTGATACTTATTTATGTTTAAATATGTTCAAACTTGTTTAAATAATAACAGTAATATTTTTTTTATAAGACAGTAGCATTTAAAAAGCTGTTTGATACTTATTTTTTTTATAAGACGGTGCGCGCGGTGCGGGGGGTCGGCGGCGGCGGTTGAGTAGGGGAATCGAGGGTGCGGTGGGTCGGCGGCGGCGGCCGGTGGACTTGGGGGGTGCTCGGCGCCGAGGGGGACCGGATCTGGCGAGGTGGGATAGCGGTCGAGATGGAGGGGGATCGAGGTGGGCTCCACAAATTTTTTGTTTAGCAT
>NW_025307690.1:0-713 GCF_018294505.1 Triticum aestivum
AAAAAAAAACCACATGGTGGGCCCATAACCCACAGTTCCACAGGATCGAAACCTGACTCTCCTGTACACCCCCTGTTTCCAAAGTTATTCCTCCCGCGTGGACTCGTAAGTAATTCATGAGCCACCTTTCCGATGAGATCATCAATTCTGGCATCGGACACAATAATTATCCCGTTGCTTTGAAACCACTTTCACCTTCTGACTAGGCATTGAACGATTGCCTGGCTACTTGAAACTTCTTATTGTACCTCCCAACCTTACTCTCGATGTCTTTTAAATGTTCAAACTCGAGAGGTACTCATATGCTCATTCATGGGTTAATCCCAGATTATAACACTTATAACATTCTGTCGTTGCCGACCTGCCCCGTTACTTATTCGTAAATGCGATGGAATTCCCAAAAAAAAAAGGCCGACTTCACCATGAGGACCTGAAACAGAGGAATGAAGACATCAATGAAAGGGATCAACCTCTTCGAAAGAGCAACCAAGACTGAGAAGATCCGTTAGCATATCGTAACTAGATCCCTCCCCCCCCCCTTACTCGTGCTCCTAAATCTCAGGACGAGATTTCTTGTAGTGGAGGAGAATTGTGACGCCCGGATAATTAAGCTACAGTGATTCCCCGCTAATGATGCCACGTCACCACGGTTACTGTGATAAACTCTCGATAGTTCAGAACCGAAACAAATTCAAAATTTAAATAAAAGAAAA
>NW_025307691.1:0-713 GCF_018294505.1 Triticum aestivum
ACATAGAGGAGATATGGGAACTTGACTATGGACCCTCCTTTAAGGTCCCTTTGTTCCGGTGCAAATGGTTCAAGCTAACAGGAGGTGGGGTAAAGGTGGACGAGCAATACGGAATGACAATGGTGGATTTCAACAATCTTGGTTACCTTGACGAACCATTCGTCCTTGCCAAAGATGTCGCTCAGGTTTTTTATTTGAAGGACATGAGTAGCAAACCGAGGAAACGGAAAGATAAGAAAACGATCAGTACATCATGCGATGATCCAAAGCGCCACATTGTTCTTTCAGGGAAAAGAAACATTGTGGGAGTGGAGGACAAGACAGACATGTCAGAAGATTATAATATGTTTGGTGAAATTCCGCCCTTCAAAGTGAACACTGACCCAAGCATTAAGTTAAATGATGAGGATGCTCCATGGATACGGCACAATCGTAAGCAAGCAGGGACACAAGGGAAGAATTGATGTGTAATAATTTATTGTACCAAACTTTGGATTTGGTCGATGAACTGAATGATGTATCAAACCTTTTGTCAAACCTTCAAGGGATTTTAAAATGAATTAGTTTTATTTTTCTGATTTTTTTGATATATAATTGTATTTTTAAGATTTTAAAATGAATTAGTTTTATTTTTCTGATTTTAAAAGGAAAAGGAAGAAGAAGAAAGAAGGAAAAAGGAAAAAAAAAACAGAAGAAAAAAACAAACAGAAGAA
>NW_025307692.1:0-713 GCF_018294505.1 Triticum aestivum
CGGCGTGATTTCCATGTTTGACGAACACCGGGGTGCATTTATGTGTCGCTCATAACACTCGCAGTTTTGGCCGATTCTGGCCCGTTTCGTGGAGTATTACGCACTGTTTTGGGGTATCGAAGTGATTTCACCGATTAACGAACCGCGGGTGCGTTTACGTTTCGGTCATCAACACTTACACTTTTGTCCGATTCTTGCCTTTTTTGTATACTATTACTCACTGTTTTGGGGTCCCGGAGTGATTTCCACGATTAACGAACCCCGATGTGCGTTTACGTGTCGGTCATCAACACTCACAGTTTTGGCCGATTCTGGCCCGTTTCGTGGACTATTACTCACTTTTTTGGGGCCCCGGAGTGATTTCCACGATTAACGAACCCCTGGGTGCGCTTACGGGTTGGTTATCAACACTCGCGGTTTTTGTCGATTCTGACCCGTTTCGTGGACTGTTACTCACCGTTTTGGGGCCCCAAAGCGATTTCCATGGTTGTTGAACCCCAAGGTGCGCTTAAGTGTAGGTCATCAACAATCACAGTTTGGGCCGATTCTTTCCCGTTTCTTGGACTATTACTTAGTTATGGGGGTCCCGAAATGAACCCAGGTTGTGTTTACGTGTCGGTCAGCAACACTCACAATTTTGGCCAATTCTAACGTGTTTTGTGGACTATTACTCACTGTTTTCAGGTCCCGAAGTGATTTCCATAGTTGTTGAA
>NW_025307693.1:0-713 GCF_018294505.1 Triticum aestivum
CTAACAGTGGTTAGCGCTAATCCTAATTAGCTACAGGGCTGGGCCCACCTGTCAGGGACTCAGGGGGGGTCCTGCCGTGGTCAAAGTGGGTCAACCCCACCGGCGACGTGACGCCGGCGAGGCCCGAGACGGCGGCGCGATGCGGGATCGCGCTACAGGGCACGGGCGAGGCCGTTCTTGGGCTCGTTGGAGAGCTCTTGCTCCCGCGCGTCGAACGGTGGTGGTGGCCGAGCCTGAGGTGGCCGGTACCGTCGACGGCGAGCTCGTGAGCGGCGGCCGGAGTTCGGGTGCGGTCGGAGTCGGCGTTGCAGGGTGTTTGGGGAGGCGTGGGTGCGTGCTGCGTGCTCCTAGTGAGGCGTGGAGCACGATAGTGTGCTCGGTTGGGCGCTACGGTGACCGTGGCCACGACGGCGACATCACCGGCGGCGTGGAGCTCTCGGCCAAGGTGGGGCTAAGGCCTAGAGGTCGAAAGAGACCAGGGGAGAAGGGGGAAACGACTCGGGGGCTCACCGCGGTTGCAGTGGGCGTCGAAGCGGGCTCGGAGACGCGCTGGAGATGGCGAATTCGACGGCGATGATGGTCGGAGCCCGAAGAGGGGAACGGCGATGTGGCGGCGATGCAGGGCTTCTGGAGGCCCGTGGAGCGGTGGGGAGGAAGAGGGGGTTGTGGCGGAGCTTCTGAGCTAGTCGGGGGAGCGAGGGGTGGCCGGAGAC
>NW_025307694.1:0-713 GCF_018294505.1 Triticum aestivum
CCCCCAGGGCCCCCGTCCCGGCTAACCCTGTAGCGTTTGACCACGGGATCTAGCCCTTTGACTTTGCACGGACGGGCTTTGACCAGTGGACCTCTCCACCCGGTTGTGTTAGGTCGGCCCAGAGGAACACTTTGGAGCAACATCCGGGCCAAACCCACAGCTACATCCACTCCATGTAGACCCGACGCGTCCGTTTCCCCCCTCCAGGTGCCGACGGCGGCGGCGTCCGTGAGGGGGGGGGCACACCCCGGAGACGCGTGCTGGGCGTTTGCAACCGCCTCAACACTTCCAGATTTGTGAGAGGCCGCCTACGCAAGATTTGACGGTATGCTAGCCCCCGGAGGCCGTCGGCCACAGTCGTAGACGTGCGAAGAGCAATCCGCGTAGAGGGAAGTGTTCAGATACTTCTCCATCACAAAAAATTATGAAAAATTACCATCAGTCCTATAGCACATGTGCCCACGTTGTGTAAAAAACTCATGATTTTATCGCGCTCCAAGTATTTAATAATATTCACGCTGCATCGTTACCGCAGAACGTCTACTACCGTTTCATTGCCGTCCGTGAGGGGGGCCACAACCCGGAGACGCGTGCCGCCTCTTCAGACATGCCACAACACCACCCCGCATGTATGAGGGCCCGGTACGACGCTCCGGTGGCATTGCTACCCCCAGGGCCCCCGTCCCGGCTAACCCTGTAGCGTTTGACCACGG
>NW_025307695.1:0-713 GCF_018294505.1 Triticum aestivum
AGGAGCTGGCGGCGTCGGGCGCAGAGTAGTTGGCGACAGAGCAAAAATAACATCACTAGATACAGCTACGGTCGAAGCAGATTGGCTTCACCGACTCTTGAATGACTTGCCCGTTGTTGAGAAACCTGTACCGGGTATCCTTACGAACTGCGCCATCAAACTGTGATCACGAAAGTGAACAGCTCAAAGAATAACATGAAGTCATCAAGACACGTTCAGAGAAGGTTAAAGTCTATCAAAAAATGAGAAACTCCGGAGTTATTGCATTGGATTATATTCAAACGTCTAAAAATCTGGCTGATCCTTTTACTAAGGGTCTATCACGTAATGTGATAGATAATGCATCAAGGGAGATGGGTATGAGACCCACAATATGAGTTGTTCATAGTGGTAACCTATTCTTTGTGATCGGAAATCCTGTGAATTAGATGTGGAAGACAAGCTATTGGTCAACTAGGAGGAGAGTACCCTTACTGTTAAAAAATACCACTCCATAAAGATGCAATACTCTCCTAATCTGCATGGCAGGCTGATGTATATCTTAATGTGTTCTAAGTGGCTCTTTGAAGCAGAGATGTTGTCCTGCAGAACATCTTTTGAAGAACGCACCTATATGAGTATGATTGTTAAACGTCGCAATATATGAGAGTAGGGTTCTCTCTAGTAAACTCATGAAAGGTCTCAGAGTATGACGCATAAGCTCCACCCGCGGG
>NW_025307696.1:0-713 GCF_018294505.1 Triticum aestivum
TGTAACTGTCGTTCGGAATCAGTTTTGCGCAGTGTTAACTGAAACATGGATATCTGACTCATACGGAGTCCGTTTTGGCTCGACAAGTAGTCAAAACATTTGTGACGACCAGATGCTTCAAAGGATTCTTTCATAGGGAACTTTTGGAGAACTTTTCTTAAGGAGTTCGTTCAGAAGCTTGTATAGAAACTTTCTTAATGAGCACTCGACAAACGCATTTCGAGAACATACACAAAGTCCCAGCTATGGACCTAGTGCATCATCATAACCGAGATCTCTTGCATTTCCCTACAAGTAATTGGATCTCATATGGAAGTGTTTAGTGAAGTAGAATGGAAAAATTGAGTGCAACTACGCAAGAACTAGAGTGTAACTGTCGTTCGGAATCAGTTTTGCGCAGTGTTAACTGAAACATGGATATCTGACTCATACGGAGTCCGTTTTGGCTCCACAAGTAGTCAAAACGTTTGTGACGACCAGATGCTTCAAAGGATTCTTTCATAGGGAACTTTTGGAGAACTTTTCTTAAGGAGTTCGTTCAGAAACTTGTATAGAAACTTTCTTAATGAGCACTCGACAAACGCATTTCGAGAACATACACAAAGTCCCAGCTATGGACCTAGTGCATCATCATAACCGAGGTCTCTTGCATTTCCCTACAAGTAATTGGATCTCATATGGAGATGTTTAGTGAAGTAGAATGGAAAAAATCG
>NW_025307697.1:0-713 GCF_018294505.1 Triticum aestivum
AATCAACCACTTGTTTAACATTAGGATTCAGCCCATAGAGGAACTTTGCCATGGACTGCTCCTCATCTTCATGTATGTTGGCTCTTATCATTGCCTTCTCCATCTCCTTATGATACTCCTCAACTGATAACTTTCCTTTCCTCAAATTCTGGAGCTTATCAAAGATGTCACGTCTATAATGCCTTGGACAAATCTTGCCCTCATCTCTCTTTTCATTTCTGTCCATGTAGCAACAGCAGGCTCTCCTTCTTCTTCTCGCTGAATCTGAACTTGCTCCCACCAAATTAGAGCATAGTCTTCAAACTCAAGTGAGGCCATTGCTAATTTCTTCTCTTCAGAGTAGTTGTGCATGCGGAAAATCTTGTCAACCTTCAATTCCCATGTGAGATAACTTTTTGGATCAGATCCACCATCAAACTTGGGCATGGTAAATTTCAGCTTTCCAAACCTCTCCTCCTCCTGCCGTCCACGACCATAGTTTCTACGATGATGAAATATGTCATTCTGGTGCATGCCTTCTTCATCTTCATCAAACTCATCTCCACTACCTTCATGGTGCAGATTTGCTCTTCGGTGGCCTCCTCTAAGACCACGACCACCAGCAGCTTCATGATGACCACGTCCATTACCATGATCATTTCCACGTCCGGGACTGGGAGGTCTCATGGCATGAGGAGCAGGAGCACGGTTTCTTCTAGCTTGTGCATTGGAGG
>NW_025307698.1:0-713 GCF_018294505.1 Triticum aestivum
GTTGACCGTGGTCAACGCGGGGTACTATTCCCCAGCCACTGACATATAGGCCCCACCACCTAATTAGGTTAGTTAAACGTCTTTTAAAAATAAACTTAATTAGTTAAAACCTGATCAGTCACTGACAGGTGGGCCCAGTAGTTTTACTAACTAAATTTAGATTAGTTTGAACTCTGTTTAACCCACTGTCTATGACAGGTGGGTCCCCCGTGTCAGTTTTCACCAGTCAACTGGACTGTTGACTGCTGACGTCACTCATACGTCATGCTGACGTCATATCCCTTTTCTGTTAATTAAATAATTCCAGAAATTCAAATAATCTTTGAAAATTCATATCTTTTAAACCGTAACTCGGATGAAAATGTTTTCTACATGAAAGTTGCTCAGAACGACGAGATGAATCCGGATACGCAGTCCGTTCGTCAACCACACCTCCCTAACATATCGAACTCGCAACTTTCCCCCTCCGGTCCGTCTGTCCGAAAACGCAAAACATCGGGAATACTTTCCCGGCTGTTCCCCCCCTTCACCGGTACCACCTACTGTCGCGTTAGGACACACCTAGCACTGCTCATTGTCATGTCACGCATCGTCATGTTTATGTTTGCATTGTATTTACTGTTTCTTCCCCCTCTTCTCTCCGGTAGACTACGAGACCGACACTGCTGCTGCCCAGTTCGACTACGGAGTTGACGACCCCTCCTTCTTGCCAG
>NW_025307699.1:0-713 GCF_018294505.1 Triticum aestivum
CCACTACAATCATGCAAATCAACAAATATTTATTTCATATGGCTGTTCTAGAATATAATGGCCACCATTTGTCATGTATAAATAGAGATCTACATATGGTAAATGCAACTACTATAGATAGATAAGATATTCCAAGAGATACCACCTTGTCTCATATGAAGTAAAACCAATTTTGGATCACAGTTCTACTATGTGTATGTTCGAAAGGTTAGAACTAGAGTTTTATAAATGGTTTTCCACCCAAAAACACGAGCAGTACATGCATAAATTAATGAGGTTTTAGATGTATAACTAACAATAAAAATAAATAATTGCCAAATTCAAAAGATCAATACCCTTAATTAATCACAATAGTGTTTAATTCTGTTAATTTCTAAATCAATCCTCACAATTGGTAGATATCACAACATAAGGTAAAATCTATTTGTATATTCAACTATAGATCCATTGTATTTCAGGTTGACAAATTGCAGTTCAAATTTTATATAACAACTGTTAAGTAAAACTGCACTCATAATAGCATGCATCACATGCATGAGTGTAAATCATGTCAGAAAAAAAATCAATGAATTAATATGTGTATCAAATAAATGCAGTGCTAACTTTACGTGTCATGACTTTTGAGTATTAATGTGGGGATCTGTTTATTTATTCTTTTGCTAGTGAGTATATATTAAACTCTTGTTTCCTGCTAGAACACAATGACAATATGA
>NW_025307700.1:0-713 GCF_018294505.1 Triticum aestivum
GGAGTTTAGTTATATCAGAGAGTAGAAATTCTTTTTACTCCTCAGCCTCTTCGTCGCTCTGGTGAGGAATCTTGACGTAGGTGTTTTGAATTACTCCTCTTCCCTTTCAAACTTCCTTAGGATCAAACAATTGGTTTTCCGATCGTTAGTTCTCAGCTCTTTTTATCCGGTGCATTTCTCGTCAAGTTGACTTGAGCCTCTTCATCTTTGCCAAGTTCAATCCTCAGTTGTTTTCTTTTTCCACCTGCCCATCCCTTTTTATCTCGGATTCGGAGTCCGTAATCGAGTATCCATCCTACTCGTGCGAAGTCTTTGCTTTCTTTCCTCAATGATTTCAACCGGTGTTTTCTCTTCAAGATATTCGTCGGTTCCCCCTTCCAAGTTGCCTTTGTTTTCCCGCCCTCCCACCCTCTTCTTCCCAGAGTTTGAGTCTCTTTCGACCATCAATTTCATTTGTGTGGAGCATTTTTACTCTTCCCTCAATTGTTTCAACCGGTGAATTCTCTTTTGTTTGACATTCTTCATCTCTTTTCCGGTGGACTCAATTCAAGTTTTTCGGGTTGATCTTATTCTTTTCCTTGGCTCAAGTGTTTTCCCTACTCGTTTGCCTCTCACAATTCAATCATTCCGGAGTTCAGAAGACATCTCAGGATATTCGTCTGTGTGTGAATTAATTCGAGGTTGTCACCTCAGTCAAATATTTCAATTGTTCT
>NW_025307701.1:0-713 GCF_018294505.1 Triticum aestivum
AACTCGAGACCTTAGCTCCGTTTCCACCTGAATCCAGCATTGATCTTTCCCGGTCCATTTCATTTGTAGCCGACCATCAACTGCTTCACATTCGTTCGCTTGGCTTTTGCACAATTAGGCCTATCTCTTAATTTTTTTAATACAACGCCCCTCTCTTCCTCTCTGTATTAGCTTGTGAGATAAGGCAATGATCCTCTCTTCCTCTCTATATTAGCTTCTGAGGTGGCTTACTGATTCAGAAGAATAGATGTATATAAACCAATGTAACTACATATGAGAGAGCGATGTGGTATTATTTAATGGGCAGATGATCGTTTTTCTCTTCTACTTTTTAAGGAAAGATGACGAAGGAACATGAGATTATTCATTGTATGCTGCCCGCCTGGGCCTTGGGCCGGAAGAAGCATCTCAACCGGAGCTGTTGTGCGAAGCCTGGATAGGCCGGCCAAGAGAGCACACATACATCTTATTTATGATCGCATATACACACAAATATTGAATTGGTGGTATGGCTAGCCGATGTTCGGCTGATGGCGAAGGTCATGTGTTCGTATCATGACTTTGAAAATTTATTTTTAGTTTTTTGATACGCGGATGACAAAAAAAAATCAAAAAGGTCGGAGAATAGTACCACCTCGGATGTAGAAAATAATATAGGTAAAAAAAAACTGAAAGCGTAAATTCATGGGAAGAAGCGTATTGTGACGGTGAAC
>NW_025307702.1:0-713 GCF_018294505.1 Triticum aestivum
TATTCACACATGTATTATGTTTCCGGTTAATACAATTCTAGCATGAATAATAAACATTTATCATGATTATAAGGAAATAAATAATAACTTTATTATTGCCTCTAGGGCATATTTCCTTAAGTCGCCCACTTGCACTAGAGTCAATAATCTAGATTACATCGTAATGATTCTAACACCCATGGAGCCTTGGTGCTGATCATGTTTTGCTCGTAGAAGAGGCATAGTCAATGGGTCTGCAACATTCAGATCCGTATGTATCTTGCAAATCTCTAGTCTCCCGCCTGGACTAGATCCCGGATGGAATTGAAGCGTCTCTTGATGTGCTTGGTTCTCTTGTGAAATCTGGATTCCTTTGCCAAGGCAATTGCACCAGTATTGTCACAAAAGATTTTCATTGGACCCGATGCACTAGGTATGACACCTAGATCGGATATGAACTCCTTCATCCAGACTCCTTCATTTGCTGCTTCCGAAGCAGCTATGTACTCCGCTTCACATGTAGATCCCGCTACAACGCTTTGTTTAGAACTGCACCAACTGACAGCTCCACCGTTTAATGTAAACACATATCCGGTTTGCGATTTAGAATCGTCCGGATCAGTGTCAAAGCTTGCATCAACGTAACCACTTACGACGAGCTCTTTGTCACCTCCATATACGAGAAGCATATCCTTAGTCCTTTTCAGGTATTTCAGGATGTTCTTGACTGCTGT
>NW_025307703.1:0-713 GCF_018294505.1 Triticum aestivum
TTTAGAAAAATAAAGACGTCAAGCAAATATGTGCTTTGCTGCGAAGCAAATTTGAGAGAGAGAGAGAGAGAGAGGGAGGGAGAGGGAGAGAGGGAGAGGGAGAGAGGGAGAGGGAGAGGGAGAGGGCGAGGGAGAGGGAGAGGGAGATGGCCTTGCCGCCATCTTAACCTCTGCCCCTGTTTTGTTAATTGACCAGGCATGGCTGCACATGAGCTGTGCTTGCCTTCTTGCCGTCCTCATTGCTGCCATCCATGCCTTGTATGTCTGTCTTGTTCGGATGTATGGCTAGTGGCTCGCTTCTTGCTACGTACCATGGCGGCCTTAATTAGATGTTATCTCAGATGCTTACTTAGACCCGTATTCAAGGTGAAGTCATTCCTTTGCTGTAAACAGTCTGTGAGACTCATGTATTATGAACTGTTTTTAATATTGTATGAACATTTTAAAAATAGATGGTGAAATGTTTTTAACATACGATGAATATTTATATATATGGTGAATATTTCTAAAATACATTTAACATCTTTTTAGAAGCATTGAAATTTTTTGAATACACACTCAACATTTTCTATAAAAAATTAATTAGGGTCTTATACCGTTTCAGAAACACCAACAAAGTCCAACAACTTTATAATGTTTTAGAAAAAGAAAGACGTCAAGCAAATATGTGCTTTGATGCGAAGCAAATTTGAGAGAGAGAGAGAGAGAGAGAG
>NW_025307704.1:0-713 GCF_018294505.1 Triticum aestivum
TCAAAAAGTTTCATATCATTTGGACTCCGTTTGGTACATATTTTCTAGAAAACAAGAGACAAGCACAAAATAGCCACTGGCACTGGGCACTGGGTTAATAGGTTAGTTCCCAAAATAATTTAAAGTTGCATATAAAGCATATGAAGTATTGAATATTGATAGAATATAACAATATATGAATATAGATACGTTGGAGACGTGTCACCCTATTCTCTCTAGTGTGGATATGAACTTTAGGTCTCAAATTACATGTGATGGCATACATATAATGATCTATCAAATGTCGCCATTTTTATATTGATTCGTACATGTGCTTCCACGAACCCTATATCAATGATGATGATGACCGAGAAACCCTGACCATATCAACACGTAAATAGACTTGCTTCTCCATATCAAGTCAAGCGAACTAAATGCAATAACTTGTTGCAAGCTAAATTAGTATGTACCAACATTGGAGATTAGATTCTTTTTCCACGCCGGACGATTTTAGGACGAGTGTACTGATGTTACATCCGCATCACGGGGATTTTGCATTTTGATATGGTTCTTCGTTTCTCGAGCATAATGGATTACCTTGTTGTCCACAACAGACGATCCATGTAGAGTAATGAATTTGTGGTGATAATTCATTGGATAATTATTTCAATAATCATAGTAAATTTTGGAATACACACATTCATCCTTGTGTAATTAATTTCCGTCTATTAGCC
>NW_025307705.1:0-713 GCF_018294505.1 Triticum aestivum
TTTTAATTTTCTGCAACGTTCCCCAACAATGGGCTGGGCCTCCAGTTAGTAGGTTAGTCCCAAAAATGATATAAATGTGTAAAGTAAAGCCCATAAACATCCAGAAGAGGTAATATAATAGCATGGAACAATCAAAAATTATAGATACGTTGAAGACGTATCAGCCGGCGAGCAAGCTCAAGGTCAGGTCACCGTGGATCCCTCACTAAGATCCGTCCGCCATGCCACTGGTATGGGATGAGACAACTTCTACAGACCACCACCGCTCGCTATGGCATTGCAAGCATCGCCGTCGCCGCCTCAGTGGAGCTGCAAGTCGCCCGTTGAGATGCAAGTCCTTCTTTCCTCTATTTCCTCTTCAACTGCTCCTCTCCCCGCCTCCCTATGCCTGCTTGCAACCATGGCTGTCGCTCGAAGGGGTTCACCCAATCTCCACTCTAGCCTCCCCTATCGCCTCCGTCGTTGTTCCGGACGGCAATGCTCTTTTATACTTTTCCACAACAAAGGCTTTTTTGGAAAAGTCCACCCGCAACATTATCTCTGTTGCAAAAAATTCTAGATTCACACTGCACACAACAACATCGTTTTCAGTGAAAAAAATCTGCAACATTATTCATGTTGCAAAAGTCCTCTCGCACTCTCATCTATGTTACAAAAAATAAATATGAAAAAATGGATTGAAGACCGTAACAGGCTATGAAAGCCCCCCCCCC
>NW_025307706.1:0-713 GCF_018294505.1 Triticum aestivum
TCCTCCTCTTCTTCTTCTTCTTCTTCTTCTTCTTCTTCTTCTTCTTCTTCTTCTTCTTATTTCTGCGTAGTTTTTTGTATAGTTTTTTCTTTTCTGTTATATTTATTTTCTTCTATTTATTTGTGAGTAGTTTTTCATCTAGTTTGCCAAAATTCAACATTTTCAGAGTTCATTTTATAGTGATTTTCAATTTCATGGTCATTTTGTAAACGATTGAAAAATAACAAATATAATTTTTTTTCTTTTCTGCTTTTTTTTCTTCTATTTATTTCTGAATAGTTTTTTCTTTTCTGCTATATTTATTTTCTTCTATTTATTTCTGAGTAGTTTTTTTATTTTGTTTTTTTCTTTTCAGCTATAGTTTTTCTTCTTTTCTGCTATTTTTTCTTTTCTGTAAAACTTGATGGTCAAAGTCTGGAGTTATAACTTAAAAAAAAGAAATGTCGACGTGCAATTAGTTTTTGCCATAACAGAAGAAGTCCGGAGTTGTAATAAGTTATTAAAAATAAAAAAGAGGTGCAATGCTCGTTAATTTGCTTCAAGCCACTCGGAATAGTGTAAACTGCACTGCGCATAGCTCCATGCAGTCTACCGTATTCCTGAAGGCTTGAAGCTAAGCAACGTGAGCATTGAGCCTCTTCTTCATCGTCTCTGCACTCAGGGCTTATAAACCGCTCCTAGTCCCTCTTACTTCGCGAGGTGGGACTAAAAAA
>NW_025307707.1:0-713 GCF_018294505.1 Triticum aestivum
AGAACCTTTACTGGAATGCATCATTGATGTGAACATTATAATGCTTATTTGTAATGATGATCTAATTCCGCATGATGATCACGAAAAGGTAGCAGCTGGCGTCATAGCCATTTATGTTGCTTCTATTAGGTGTGGCTGACAAAGACGGGGGGTGATTTGTGCACGTGAAAGTCCCTTAAAATCAAGAAAAATCTTTCGTTGGAACCATCACGATGTTCTTCGCCAGCTTCGTCGCATCGAGCCTGTGTATATACTATTGGATCTTGAAGCCTGAAGTCATTTTCTATTCCCATGATTATTTAGCAAATTTAAAAAACATTGTCGATTATATTATATGTATATTGTTGGGTAGTAGTTTTCCCCACTAGATCTGAATATTAGGAAGGATATATCTTGTAGCTGGTCAGATTCAAAATCATGTCATGATTTCTTTTGTTAAGGGCCTAATGACTGTTGTTGTTGTTTCCTTTCAAAAATTGAAACTCCTAGGTGATTATTGTAACTATCATAATTGTACTAGCAAGATTATCAGAATAACTAAGCAACTATTTTAGACTCGCCTTCTATGCCAAGCTGGAAAATTGACATGTCTTATGATTATATATGCATCCAGTATTTTTCTTTGAAATGCCAGTGGCAACGCATCCATTACATGTTTTAAGTGATTTAAGATCTTCGGCATGAAATTTTCATTACATATATTGTTTGTGCAG
>NW_025307708.1:0-713 GCF_018294505.1 Triticum aestivum
CCGGGAGGAAGGAGGAGAGAGGAGGGGCGGGCGGAGGAGGAAGGGGAAGGGAGGCGGAGGAGGAGGAGGTGGGGTGTTGCGCGCGGCTGGTGCTCGCCGGAATCGGCCGGCGTGGGTGGGGCCGGCGGAGAGGAGATCATGGGGAGAGGGGCCGGGTGGGGTGGAGCGAGGAGATCGTGCGGAGTCAGAGTATTTTAGGGATGAGAGAGAGAGAGTGGTGGGGTGGGAGTGGATCGGGCCGGGGTGGATGATGCAGTACAGTACACGGTTAGTAGTACCGTGGGGGACTTACCTACGCTATAGCTACCAACTTACTAGTAGCGCTGGTTTTATACCCCTCGCTACTACTATGGCATGTTCCAGAGATATGATGAAGATCATTTAGTAGTAGCGCGGGTTTATACCTCTCGCTACTACAATCAACTTAGTAGTAGCGCGGGTTTTATACCCCATGCTACTACTAATTAGCAGTAACGCTCGTTTCTAGACCGCGCTACTGATAAACTTCTGTGTATAAGGTTTTCCTTAGTAGTGGGGGAGAAACATCATAAGATCCAACTATAAAAACAAAGCTCGCGATACATTAAGATCGTATCACCTCAAGAACACGAGAGAGAGAGAGAGAGAGAGAGAGAGATCAAACACATAGCTAGTGATACATACCCTCAGCCCCGAGGGTGAACTACTCCCTCCTCGTCATGGAGAGTGTTGGG
>NW_025307709.1:0-713 GCF_018294505.1 Triticum aestivum
GGCATCCTGAGTCTGAGGTATCCTGATACCAATCAGATCTTAATCTCGGTCAGATATGATGGTTGGAACATATTACCAAGAGTTATAACATCTTTACTTGACCCGGTAAGGTGATGTCATGCCTAGCACACCTGACCGGAGGACCTATTGTTATAGTTTCCTTTTCTGCGAGGTTATCCATTCTTCCATGAGGAAATTGTAAGACTTATTCTATAAGTCGTCCCTGATGGATCCTTTGTGTATCCAAAGTCCGACCTTG
The DNA here is from genome assembly GCF_018294505.1 of Triticum aestivum. NCBI lineage: Eukaryota > Viridiplantae > Streptophyta > Magnoliopsida > Poales > Poaceae > Triticum > Triticum aestivum. Next base: position 260 of record NW_025307709.1, read on the forward strand.
CTTGAAGACCATGTCAATGCTATCTCGAAGCATGTCTGTGATACTCCGATCTTCAATAAAAACATTTTAAGCCCAATGCTAAACGTTTCTTCCTTAATTATCCCAACACCGTTGTATGGGGTAATGCCATGAAAATTCTCTCCCATTACATAAATGGTTTTCTACGTTATATCCTGTCATGGATATCATGCTATGCTTGTCCTTGGGAAGGATATACCCCTGAATTATGTGTTTAAACACATTTTTCTTTCCATTGTTCTGATTAAAACTGATATTCACATTTTCCTTTCCATTGTTTTGTTTAACCTTCTTGAGGTTTATATGATCTAAGCAGTAATGATTCGCTGCTTATGTAAACACCCTGTTGTACAACCTTGTCAGTAAGACCGTGTTACTATTGTTGATGACATTCGGTAACCACCGATGGACGAGAACTTTGCCTATTGGTCTGCCT
>NW_025307710.1:0-713 GCF_018294505.1 Triticum aestivum
GCCATCGCCGCCACCCCCTCGTCGTAGCCACGCCCTCCGACCACCCCACGCCGTGCCACCGTGTCCACGAGCTTCGCCGCCGTCCACTTCATCGAGCAGCCGAGCCCCGAGCGCTCGCAACGCCCGAGACCACCGCAACGACCTCGCCCGAGCTCGCCGTCGCCGGAGATCCCCTTCAACGCCGTCGTCGCTCCGGTCCATCTCCGGCCGCACCAAGAACTCCGCCGCACTCACTGTGAGCTTAGCCATCTTCCCCCCCCTTCCGTTCTTGCTCCCGAGCCGTGTAGCAACCTCCCGAAGCTCAACCGCACCCACCGCCGTGGAGCTCGTCGCCGACGTGCTCCCGGTCACCCTCCGGCCACAACCTGGAGTCCATCATGCTCACCGAGTCCCACAGCACCTAACCAGCCACTCCCCGAGCCTCACCGAACCCTCCAGCGTCGAGTTCGTCTTCGGCCGAACCCCGGTGGCCGCCAGAGTCGTCGCCGGCGCCAACTCCGGCCACCCCGACCCCAACGGACTCCGCCAAGAGCCGCGGGTCGTCCTCAGCTTCACTCCGGTGGTCGCCACGTTCCATTTGGTGGCCGAAACGACCAAAACCACTATCGCCGCCGCACTGATGGTCGCCGCCGGCCAGAACTCCGGCGAGCTGACGTGGCCTAGTCAATTAGCCACTAACCCACCACCTACTGACGCTGACAGTGGGCCCCAGG
>NW_025307711.1:0-713 GCF_018294505.1 Triticum aestivum
CCAGGTTGCTCGGTGAGATTTTACAGTTTTTCGTAGTTTAGATCGAGTCTGTTCTTCATACCTATAGTCCACGAAAAAGCCACAAAAAAAATTAGGGTTAGTTCATCATATCCGAACCAATCTGAGCCTTGCATAATCTTTTTAGGGTTTTGCTTTGTTGAATTTGCGGTTGCATCGTCGTGTCTAGTTGCTGGTCTTAGAGTCTAGTCTTTTAGAGTTTCGAGTTCTGGTCATAAGTTGTCACGCCGCCGCCGCACCATCATCATCGCCCCTGCCATCTACCACCACCGCACCGAATCCGTATCCATATACCACCACCAATCCGTGTCCATATACCACCACCGATCCATATCCATATACTACCACCGCTACCACCACCGTTGCCATATACCACCACCATATATCCACCACCAATCCGAGTTCCTTGCTTATTAGGTTTGTTTTCGAGATCCATCTAGTTTCCGATTCGTGTTTCCTTGCCGGAGTAGGTTTCGGAAAAAAAAAAAGAGTCGGGTAGCCACGCTCCGTTTAGGCCCAAAATTTTTCGAAAACGCATTTTTCGAAAAATTTTCTGGCTATCCTATTTTTAGGTGTTTCTGAGTGTTTTGAGACACGTGCCATTATAGGAAGTTTTTTTTGACCCGTTTCCAGTTTTTGGGTCCGGGCAGTCAAAAAAAAAATAAAAATTGGTCGAAAAAATTTCGTGCCCATCC
>NW_025307712.1:0-713 GCF_018294505.1 Triticum aestivum
GCAAACTTGTACCAGTCGGACAAAATCCTCCGTGCACTGAAGATGCCCTATGATAAGATACATGCCTGTGAGAAAGGATGTGTCTTGTTTAGGCTTGACTATGCGGACTTGAACTATTGTCCCATTTGCAAGTCTTCCAGGTATGTTGTGGTAGACAACGGTATGGGTGAGAAGACACAGACCAAAATCCCCGTTAGTGTTCTTCGGTATATGCCAATCGTACCAAGACTTCAACGTCTTTTCATGGTCGAAGAGACGGCCAGACAGATGACATGGCACAAAACGGGCAAAAGAACCGAACTAGATGCAGATGGGAATCTGATGATTGTACACACATCGGATGGTGTTGCGTGGAAAAAGTTTGATGAATTACATGGTGACAAAGTGGCAGATCCGAGGCATCCTCGAGTCGGCATCAGCACGGATGGGTTCAGTGTGTTTGGTATGACGGCAGCCCAATACAGTTGTTGGCCCGTATTTGTCTTTCCACTCAATCTCCCCCCCCCCCGAACAGATTATGCAAAGAAAGAACATTTTCCTGACGTTGATAATTCCAGGGCCCAACTATCCGGGGAAAAATATGAATGTGTACATGCAACCGCTTAAGGACGAATTGCAAGAAGCCTGGGATAATGGGTTCAAGACATATGATGCCTATAGCAAACGGAACTTCATAATGCGTGTCTGGTACATGTACTCGACGCATGACTTGC
>NW_025307713.1:0-713 GCF_018294505.1 Triticum aestivum
TACCCTGGCCTTGGACTAGCTTGGTTGCTGCATCATGTTTAAATTCAAATGAAATTTGAACTGAGGAATTCAGAAGCCTCAAAACCCTAATTAAAAGAAGGGCAAGCACCCTTTAAATTGCATTCTGTGAATCCAAAATGCCCTAAAAATAGTTTTGTGAATTTTGGCAAGAGTTATATATCAAACCAAAATTCTGGAATATTTTTAAGGAATTATTTGGTCTCTGAATTTAAATCAATAATCTATTTGAATTTGGGGATATATTCATAATATACAATGAATATATTTTCAAATGCTTTGAAATGTTTTATGTACTTTTGGAATAGTCCAGAGAGGTAACATAAAATATTTCAGAATGTTTTGGCACTGTATGAAATTATTTTGAATTTGAAAACAGTGGCAAAATAAAATAAAAAGAAAACAGAACTGAAATAGAAATAAAAGACACAGAAGGACTTACCTGGTGCCCACCCGTGCAGCCCACCAGCCGGCCCAGTTCCCCCCAGCCGGCCCAGCCCATCTCCACTCCCTTCTCCTGTCGTCTTCGTCCTCGGACAGAAGGACGAGCGTGTGGCCGCGGCGCGCACGCACGCGCCCGAGCCACCTCCTGCTTGCCGCCCCGCCCCGGATCAGCTAAGGATGCCACGACACCCCCCTGGAACCCCCTCGTCCGCTCCCTTGCCTCCCTACTCTCTCCCTCTCACTCCCCTGCT
>NW_025307714.1:0-713 GCF_018294505.1 Triticum aestivum
CCTCACGAACGGCGCCGCCGCCGGCACCCGGAGGGGGGAAACGGACGCGTCGAGTCTACACGGAGTGGATGTAGCTGTGGGCCTGGCCCGGATGTTGCTCCAAAGTGTTCCTATGGGCCGACCTAACACAACCGGGTGGAGAGGTCCACTGCTCAAAGCCCGTCCGTGCAAAGTCAAAGGGCTAGATCCCGTGGTCAAACGCTACAGGGTTAGGCGGGACGGGGGCCCTGGGGGGGTAGCAATGCCACCGGAGCGTCGTACCGGGCCCTCATACATGCGGGGTGGTGTTGTGGCATGTTCGAAGAAGCGGCACGCGTCTCCGGGTTGTGGCCCCCCTCACAGACGGCAATGAAACGGTGGTAGACGTTCTGCGGTAACGATGCAGCGTGAATATTATTAAATACTTGGAGCGCGATAAAATCATGAGTTTTTTACACAACGTGGGCACATGTGCTATAGGACTGATGGTAATTTTTCATAATTTTTTGTGATGGAGAAGTATCTGAACACTTCCCTCTACGCGGATTGCTCTTCGCACGTCTACGACTGTGGCCGGCGGCCTTCGGGGGGTAGCATACCGTAAAATCTTGCGTAGGCGGCCTCTCACAAGTCTGCAAGTGTTGAAGCGGTTGCAAACGCCCAGCACGCGTCTCCGGTGCGTGCCCCCCCTCACGGACGGCGCCGCCGCCGGCACCCGGAGGGGGGAAACGGAC
>NW_025307715.1:0-713 GCF_018294505.1 Triticum aestivum
TCTGACGCGTTCCATGGACTATTACTCACCGTTTTGGGGACCCAAACCGGTTTCGTAGTTGTTGAACCCCAAGGTGTGTTTACGTGTCGGTCATCAACGCTCACAGTTTTTGCCGATTCTGGCACGTTTCATGTACTATTACTCACTGTTTTGGGGTCCCGGAGTGATTTCCACGATTAACGAACCCTGGGGTGCGTTTATGTTTCGGTCATCAACACTCACAAATTTGGCCGATTCTGGCCCGTTTCGTGGACTATTACTTACTGTTTTGGGGTCCCGGAGTGATTTCCACGATTAACGAACCCTGGGGTACGTTTACGTTTCGGTCATCAACACCCGCGGTTTTTATCGATTCTGACCCGTTTTATGGACTATTACTAACTGTTTTGGGGTCGCAAAGCGATTTCCATAGTTGTTGAACCCCAAGGTGCGATTACGTGTCGGTCATCAACACTCACAGATTTGGCCGATTCTGGCCCGTTTCGTGAACTATTACTCACTGTTTTGGGGCCCCGGAGTGATTTCCACGATTAACGAATTCTGGGTGCGTTTTCGTTTCGGTCATCAACACTCGCGGTTTTGGCCGATTCTGACCCGTTTCGTGGACTATTACTAACCGTTTTGGGGCCCCAAAGCAATTTCCATTGTTGTTGAATCCCAAGGTGCGCTTACATGTCGGTCATCATCACTCACAGTTTTGGTCGATTTTCCCC
>NW_025307716.1:0-712 GCF_018294505.1 Triticum aestivum
GGATGAAATCCTGATACTTTGAAAGAGATTGTCCGTTTTGTACACGAAGTGCATCCAGTTTTTGCCGTAACCCTCTCAACTTTCTTGCACATGCTATGTGGATGAAATGATGATATCATGCCAACTTTCAACCTTTTCAGAGTTCATTTGAAATGCTTTTCAATTTTAGGGTCTTATAGCTCAAAATAATTAGTAAATGCATAAAAATAACAAATGAAGTGAGAAATGATTGAAAAATGATGATGTGGCTTTGAATGGTGCATTTTGAACACACAAAAAGTCAGGATTTTAAATAAGTTTTAAAAAATGAAATCCCTATGTAACAGACGAGTTCTGGATGAAATCCTGATACTTTGAAAGAGATTGTCCGTTTTGTAGACGAAGTGCATCCAGTTTTTGCCGTAACCCTCTCAACTTTCTTACACATGCTATGTGGATGAAATGATGATATCATGCCAACTTTCAACCTTTTCAGAGTTCATTTGAAATGCTTTTCAATTTTAGGGTCTTATAGCTCAAAATAATTAGTAAATGCATGAAAAATAACAAATGAAGTGAGAAAGGATTGAAAAATGATGATGTGGCTTTGAATGGTGCATTTTGAACACACAAAAACTCAGGAGTTCAAATAAGTTTAAAAAAATGAAATCCCTTTGTAACAGACGAGTTTCCGGATGAAATCCTGATACTTTGAAAGAGATTGTCCGTTTTG
>NW_025307717.1:0-712 GCF_018294505.1 Triticum aestivum
CTGACTGCTGGGACCCACCAGCTACATCTTCGCACGCAAGGAAGTGCGTTCGGGCAAAAAAAACCAAAATGATTCACCCCCCTGACTGCTGGGACCCACCAGCTACATCTTCGCACGCAAGGAAGTGCGTCCGGGCAAAAAAATAAAACCCAAAACGATTCGCCCCCCTGACTGCTGGGACCCACCAGCTACATCTTTGCAGGCAAGGAAGTGCCTGACAGTCGGGACCCACCTGGTCGAAGCGTACGTACCGTTGTCATTCTGGTCGCGTACGTGTACGTACATACTGGTCGATGTAGAGGCGTGCACGTGTCGTAGTAGAGGTGCGCATGTAGCATGTACACGTACGTACAGCGGCGAGGGTGCAAGAAAGAAAATACGGCCACGTACGTACATACGGGCAGGGTCTCGAAAGCCTACTCGCGCATACGTACATGGTTGGGTCGGAATGGAGAAACAGGGTCGTCGTCGTGTTCATGGGGAGCCAACCGGCTGGGTTGGAACGGAATGCGTGGTCATGTTCATCGGGAGGGCTTGGACGGAACAGGCAATGGAAACGAGGCCTGGCGTACCGCACAACGGAGGAAACGGCCTTGTGTTCGACCGACCATGTTGGAAACGGGGTCCTGTTGATCAGGAGGGGCCCGGCGTACCGCAAAACGGAGGAAACGGACCTCCTACGGTCGAAATGGGGGTCCTGTTGATCGGGAGG
>NW_025307718.1:0-712 GCF_018294505.1 Triticum aestivum
TCACAGGATTCTTTCGCAGGGAACTTTTGGAGAACTTTTCTTAAGGAGTTCGTTCAGAAACTTGCATAGAAACTTTCTTAATGAGCACTCGACAAACGCATTTCGAGAACATACACAATGTCCCAGCTATGGACCTAGTGCATCATCATAACTGAGGTGTCTTGCATTTCCCTACAAGTAATTGGATCTCATATGGAGATGTTTAGTGAAGTAGAATGGAAAAATCGAATGCAACTACACAAGAACTAGTCTGTAACTATCGTTCGTAATCAGTTTTGCGTAGTGTTAACTGAAACATGGATATCTGACTCATACGGAGTCCGTTTGGGCTCCACAAGTAGTCAAAACGTAAGTGACGACCAGATGCTTCAAATGATTCTTTCACAGGGAAATTTTGGAGAACTTTTCTTAAGGAGTTCTTCAGAAACTTGTATAGAAACTTTCTTAATGAGCTCTCGACAAACGCATTTCGAGAACATACACAAAGTCCCAGCTATGGAACTAGTGCATCATCATAAATAAGGTATCTTGCATTTCCCTACAAGTAATTAGATCTCATATGGAGATGTTTAGTGAAGTAGAATGGAAAAAATCGAATGCAACTACACAAGAACTAGTCTGTAACTGTCGTTCGGAATCAGTTTTGCGTAGTGTTAACTGAAACATGGATATCTGACTCATACGGAAACCGTTTTGGCTCCACAAGTAGTCA
>NW_025307719.1:0-712 GCF_018294505.1 Triticum aestivum
CGGGTGAAATGATGATACCATGCCAAGTTGCAACATTTCCAGAGTTCATTTTGTAGTGATTTTCTATTTCACCGCCATTTAGCTCTCTAAACAAATCGGTAAATGACTAAAAAACAGCAAATGATGTCAGAACGTGTTGGAAATTGATGACGTCGCTTTGAATGATGCATAGTGAATGCAAAAATAGGCTGGAGTTCAAAAAAGTTTAAAAAACTTTGAAGTGCCCGTGTAACAGATGAGTTCTCGTCCGAAACCCTGATACTTCGAAAGAGATTGTCCAGTTTGTACACGAGGTGCGTCCAGTTTTCACCGTGACCCTCTCTACTCTTTTGCACATGCTATGCAGGTGAAATGATGATTCCATGCCAAGTTCTAACATTTTTAGAGTTCATTTTGTAGTGATTTTCAATTTCACCGTCATTTAGCTCTCTATACAAATCGGTAAATGAATGAAAAACAGCAAATGATGTCAGAACGTGTTGCAAATTGATGACGTCGCTTTGAATGATACATAGTGAACGCAAAAATAGGTTGGAGTTCAAAAAAGTGTGAAAAACATTGAAGTGCCCGTGTAACAAATGAGTTCTCGTCCGAAACCCTGATACTCCGAAAGAGATTGCCCAGTTTGTACAAGAGGTGCGTCCAGTTTTCACCGTGACCATCTCTACTCTTTTGCACATGCTATGCGGGTGAAATGATGATACCATGCCAA
>NW_025307720.1:0-712 GCF_018294505.1 Triticum aestivum
GAGGAGGGAGGGAGGAGGGAGGAGGTAGGAGGAGGTCGCCGCAGAGGAGGAGAGAAGGGAAGATGAAATGAAGAGAGGAGGAGAGGACCAACCATATATACGGCATACTAATGGCGCACCTGCCCGCGACCTCCTCTCTCCCTTAGTAATTTTTTTTATTTTTTTGATTTATTTTGAATTTTGAAGGCGGGAAGATACTAATGGCGCACCATGGTCAGGTGCGCCATTAGTAATTTTTTTTATTTTTTTGATTTATTTTGAATTTTGAAGGCGGGAAGATACTAATGGCGCACCATGGTCAGGTGCGCCATTAGTAATTTTTTTTATTTTTTTGACTTATTCTGAATTTTGAAGGAGGGAAGATACTAATGGCGCACCATGGGCAGGTGCGCCATTAGTAAGTTTGAATTTTTTTGATTTTTTTGCCTCTCTAGATCTTAAAAGCCCCGTATCTTTTTTTCTGTTAGGTTTTTGAGGATTTTGAAAATGTTTAACGGGGTTCCCCCGTTAAATTTGGATGTAACTTTTCGAGTAGATGATTTTTCATATAAAAAACTTTTTCATCCGAGTTAGTATGCAAAAGTTATGCCCATTTTTACAAATTCTCGCGAGATTTTGCAAATGAAGTCAAAATTCATATTTGCAAATTTTCCCAACAACTAGGCCACATATCACATGGGAAACTTATTTTCTTTTATTTTTTTGACATTTT
>NW_025307721.1:0-712 GCF_018294505.1 Triticum aestivum
GGTTTCGGACGAGAACTCATCTATTACACGGGCACTTCAGTATTTTTTAAACTTATTTGAACTCCGGACTTCTGTTGTGTTCAGTATGCAGCATTCAAAGTGATGTCATCAATTTCCAACATGTTCTAACATCATTAGTTTTTTCGGTCATTTACCTAATTGTTTAGAGAGCTAAATGACCCTGAAATTGAAAATCACTACAAAATGAATTCTGAAAATGTTAAAACTTGGCATGGTATCATCATTTCACCCGCATAGCATGTGCGAAAGCGTAGAGAGGGTCACGGCAAAAACTGGACGCACGTCACGTACAAATTGGACAAACTCTTTCGGAGTATCAGGGTTTCGGACGAGAACTCATCTCTTACACGGGCACTTCAATGTTTTTTAAACTTAGTTGAACTCCGGACTTCTTTTGTGTTCAGTATGCAGCATTCAAAGTGACGTCATCAATTTCCAACATGTTCTAACATCATTTGTTTTTTTTGGTCATTTACCTAATTGTTTAGAGAGCTAAATGACCGTGAAATAGAAAATCACTACAAAATGAATTCTGAAAATGTTGAAACTTGGCATGGTATCATCATTTCACCCACATAGCATGTGCGAAAGAGTAGAGAGGGTCACGGCAAAAACTAGACGCACTTCGTGTACAAACTGGACAAACTCTTTCGGAGTATCAGGGTTTCAGACGAGAACTCATCTGTTACAC
>NW_025307722.1:0-712 GCF_018294505.1 Triticum aestivum
CATTTTTTTTGAACTTATTTGAACTCCATAGTTTTTCTGTGTGCTCAAAATGCACCATTCAAAGCCACATCATCAATTTTCAACCCTTTCTGACTTCATTTGTAATTTTTCATGCATTTACAGGTTATTTTGAGCTGTAAGACCCTGAAATTGAAAAGCATTTCAAATGAACTCTGAAAAGGTTGAAAGTTCGCATGGTATCATCGTTTGACCCATATAGCATGTGCAAGAAAGTATAAAGGGTTACGGCAAAAACTGGATGCACTTCGTGTACAAAACGGACAATCTCTTTCGAAGTATCAGGGTTTCATACGGAAACTTGTCTGTTACAAAGGGATTTCATTTTTTTGAACTTATTTGAACTCCATAGTTTTTCTGTGCTCAAAATGCACCATTCAAAGCCACATCATCAATTTTCAACCCTTTCTGACTTCATTTGTTATTTTTCATGCATTTATTAGTTATTTTGAGCTATAAGACCCTGAAATTGGAAAGCATTTCAAATGAACTCTGAAAAGGTTGAAAGTTGGCATGGTATCATCATTTGACCCACATAGCATGTGCAAGAATGTAGAGAGGGTTACGGCAAAAACTGGATGCACTTCGTGTACAAAACGGACAATCTCTTTCGAAGTATCAGGGTTTCATACGGAAACTCGTCTGTTACAAAGGGGTTTCATTTTTTTGAACTTATTTGAACTCCATAGTTTTT
>NW_025307723.1:0-712 GCF_018294505.1 Triticum aestivum
TTGAACTAGCTCTATAAGCTAGTTCAAATAATTTTACACTAGAGTTGAACTAGCTCTATAGCCTAGTACAAATAATTTTACACTAGAGTTGAACTACCTCTATAGCCTAGTACAAATAATTGCACACTAGAGTTGAACTAGCTCTATAAGCTTGTACAAATAATTTTGCACTAGACTTGAACTAGCTCTATAAGCTAGTTCAACTAAATTTACATTGGAGTTGAACTCGCTCTAAAGCCTAGTACAAATAATTTTGCACTAGAGTTGAACTAGCTCTATAAGCTTGTACGAATAATTTTACACAAGTGTTGAACTAGCTCTATAGCCTAGTACAAATTTTTTGCAATAGAGTTGAACTAGCTCTAAAAGCTAGTTCAAATAATTTTATAGTAGAGTTCAACTAGCTCTATAGCCTAGTACAAATAATTGTACATTATAGCTAAACTAGCTCTATAGCCTAGTACAAATAATTTTACACTAGAGTTTAACTAGCTCTATAAGCTAGTTCAAATAATTTTACACTAGAGTGGAACTAGCTCTATAGCTTAGTAAAAATATTTTTACACTAGAGTTGAACTAGCTCTATAAGCTTGTATTAATAATTTCACACTAGAGTTGAACTCGCTCTATAAGCTAGTTCAAATAATTTTACACTAGAGTTGAACTAGCTCTATAGCCTAGTACAAATATTTTTACACTAGAGTTTAACTAG
>NW_025307724.1:0-712 GCF_018294505.1 Triticum aestivum
ATTTTGAACACACACAAAGTCAGGAGTTCAAATAAGTTTTAAAAAATGAAATCCTTTGTAACAGACGAGCTCCCGGATGAAATCCTGATACTTTGAAAGAGATTGTCCGTTTTGTACACGAAGTGCATCTAGTTTTTGCCGTAACCCTCTCAACTTTCTTGCACATGCTATGTGGATGAAATGATGATATCATGCCAATTTTCAACCTTTTCAGAGTTCATTCGAAATGCTTTTCAATTTTAGGGTCTTATAGCTAAAAATAATTAGTAAATGCATGAAAAATAACAAATGAAGTCAGAAAAGATTGAAAAATGATGATGTGGCTTTGAATGGTGCATTTTGAACACACACAAAGTCAGGAGTTCAAATAAGTTTTAAAACATGAAATCCCTTTGTAACAGACGAGTTTCCGGATGAAATCCTGATACTTTGAAAGAGATTGTTCGTTTTGTACATGAAGTGCATCCAGTTTATGCCGTAACCCTCTCAACTTTCTTGCACATGCTATGTGGATGAAATGATGATATCATGCCAATTTTCAACCTTTTCAGAGTTCATTTGAAATGCTTTGCAATTTTACGGTCTTATAGCTAAAATTAATTAGTAAATGCATGAAAAATAACAAATGTAGTCAGAAAGGATTGAAAAATGATGATGTGGCTTTGAATGGTGCATTTTGAACACACACAAAGTCAGGAGTTCAAATAAGTTT
>NW_025307725.1:0-712 GCF_018294505.1 Triticum aestivum
GTGAGAGGCCTGGGGGGGGTGCGTGGCGTCGCGGACGGGGTCCAGGGCGACGAGAGGAAGCAGGAGGTGGCCAGGGGGAAGCAGGAGGTGGCCGAGGCAGCGTCGGCGCACGCCACGCCTCGCCTCTGTTCGTCCTCCTGGCAGAGGAGGAAGAGGACAAGGGGGAGGAGGTGGGCTGGGCCGGCTGGGGGAGCTGGGCCAGATGGGGCGCTAGGTGGGGCTGCAGGTAAGGCCAGGTGGGCTTGCTCTTTTTTTTTGTTCTCTGTTCTGTTTTAACTCTGTTTTCTATTTTGCAGGTTTGTTTTGAATTTGGTTTTGAAACCAATTCAATTTATTTTGCTTCTGACAATATTTTTAGGAGCTAAAGGAATTAAAACAATGCTCCACAAAAATATTTCAGAATTATTGGACCTATATTTATTTAATAGTAGATATAAATCCAATTCAAATAATTATCGATTTAATTCATATGCCCAAATATAAATCCTTAAAAATGTTCAATATTTTGGTTGGGACCAGAACCCTTACCAAAAATTATCAAACATTTAAGAAGAGCCATTTGGAGCAATGAATAAGATTTCTAGGGTTTTTGCCCCTCTTTTATTTAGGGTTTTGAGGCTTCCAATATTCCTCAATTCAAGTTTCAAAAATATGGACATGATGCACACATGAAGCTAACCTAGAGCAAAGCCTGAAGCTAGGGATGTGACAC
>NW_025307726.1:0-712 GCF_018294505.1 Triticum aestivum
GATTTCCATAGTTGTTGAACCCCAAAATGCGTTTACGTGTCGGTCATGAACACTCATAGTTGTGGCCGATTCTAGCCCGTTTCGTGGACTATTACTCACTGTTTGGGGTCCCGGTGTGACTTGCGCAATTAACAAACCCCGGGGTGCGTTTACGTGTCGATCTTCAACACTCGCAGTTTCGGCCGATTCGGGCTCGTTTTCTGGCACTCGCAGTTTTGGCCGATTCTGGCCCGTTTCATGGACTATTACTCACTGTTTTGGTGTCCCGGAGTGCTTTCCTTGATTAACAAACCCCGGGGTGCGTTTACGTATCGGTCATCAACACTCATGGTTTTTATCGATTCTGACTCGTTTCGTGGACTATTACTCACCGTTTTGGGGTCCCGAAGAGATTTCCATAGTTGTTGAACCCCAAGCTGCGCTTACATGTATGTCATCAACAATCGCAGTTTGGGCCGATTTTTGGCCCATTTCTTGGACTATTACTTAGTTTTGGGGGTCCTGGAGTGATTTCCACAATTTTCGAACCCCGTTGTGCGTTTACGTTTCGGTCATCAACACTCACAATTTTGGCTGATTCTTGTCCGTTCCGTGCACTATTACTCGCCGCTTTGGGGTCCCAGAGCGATTTCCATGGTTGTTGAACTCCAAGGTGCACTTACGTGTCTGTCATCAACATTCATAGTTTTTGCCAATTCTGGCCCGTTTCTTG
>NW_025307727.1:0-712 GCF_018294505.1 Triticum aestivum
GGGGGGGGGGTGATTAGACACTAAGTACCAAAGTTGCAGTTTTTAACCCTTTTTAAGTTTAAGTGCAGTTTAGGCACAAGTTTAACATTCACAACACATAGCAAACAAGCATGCAAAGAGTATATGAGCAGCGGAAAATAAAGCATGCAACTTGCAAGAATGTAAAGGGAAGGGTTTTGGAGGATTCAAACGCAATTGGAGACACGGATGTTTTTGGCGTGGTTCCGATAGGTGGTGCTATCGTACATCCACGTTGATGGAGACTTCAACCCACGAAGGGTAACGGTTGCGCGAGTCCACGGAGGGCTCCACCCAAGAAGGGTCCACGAAGAAGCAACCTTGTCTATCCCACCATGGCCGTCGCCCACGAAGGACTTGCCTCACTAGCGGTAGATCTTCACGAAGTAGGCGATCTCCTTGCCCTTACAAACTCCTTGGTTTAACTCCACAATTTTGTCAGAGCCTCCCAAGTGACACCTAGCCAATCTAGGAGACACCACTCTCCAAGAAATAACAAATGGTGCATTGATGATGAACTCCTTGCTCTTGTGCTTCAAATGATAGTCTCCCCAACACTCAACTCTCTCTCATAGGATTTGGATCTGGTGGAAAGAAGATTTGAGTGGAAAGCAACTTGGGGAAGGCTAGAGATCAAGATTCATATGGTAGGAATGGAATATCTTGGCCTCAACACATGAGTAGGTAGTTCTCT
>NW_025307728.1:0-712 GCF_018294505.1 Triticum aestivum
CTGTGTTGCAGCCCCAGCAAGTTGGATGTATCTGGTGTTTGCTTTATAATATATTAGCACTAATGCCCGTGCGTTGCAACAGGAGAAAACAACGATTCCTATGAACCAGGTTGCCGAGCCGAGAAACTGTATCCTGGGACAACGATCGCCGATGAGAAAAAGCGTTGAATCATTTGAGAAGGACAACAATCAAACCAACATAGAATAACAATTGCAGCACCAACAACAGCAAGCAAACCAACCTAGGATAACTGCACATGGAATTAAATTGAATATGTAGGTAAATTGTAATTGCGGCGAATGAATTGGGAACTCTAAATGAAAGTAGCAAAACACACATGGAAACAAGCAAAGAAAGCATCAAAACAAAGGTGAGAAAAAAAGAGGGTTGATAAAAATCAGCGGCGGAAGACTACCTTTGGTTCGAGTGTTAGTGGATGCATTCAGATATTTTATGTACTTTTTTGTTTTGTGATCCAGTCACATGTAATCGATCGATTTTATTATAAGAGTTGTGTTCTTGGAGTCTCCTGCGAGAGAACACGTGTTGCCATATACTCCCTCCATCCTGTGAAGAGTGTACATTTAGTTTTAAAAATTGTCCACGGAAGAGTGTATTTCTATCTTCTCAATGCACTTTAAAATAGAACAAAATATTTTTCTCTTATCAACACGATGATCAAGACCAATAACATTCTACCAGTGGCGGAGG
>NW_025307729.1:0-712 GCF_018294505.1 Triticum aestivum
CTAGTTCTGCTTTTGGCCGCCCACGCAACGTGCAAGTGTGCAATGGGCAATGGGCCCAGACCCCTGCGCCTTAGGAGTTAGACCGGCGTGCTGACCTCTCTGTTAGGCCTAGGTGGGGCTGCGACGTGTTGATCTTCCGAGGCCGGGCATGACCCAGGAAAGTGTGTCCGGCCAAATGGGATCGAGCGTGTTGGGTTATGTGGTGCACCCCTGCAGGAAAGTTAATCTATTCGAATAGCCGTGTCCCTCGGTAAAAGGACGACCCGGAGTTGTACCTTGACCTTATGACAACTAGAACCGGATACTTAATAAAACACACCCTTCCAAGTGCAAGATACAACCCGGTGATCGCTCTCTAACAGGGCGACGAGGAGAGGATCGCCGGGTAGGATTATGCTATGCGTTGCTACATGGAGGACTTCAATCTACTCTCTTCTACATGCTGCAAGATGGAGGCTGCCAGAAGCGTAGTCTTCCATAGGACTAGCTATCCCCCTCTTATTCTGGCATTCTGCAGTTCAGTCCACTCATATTGCCTCCTTACACATATACCCATGCATATGTAGTGTAGCTCCTTGCTTGTGAGTACTTTGGATGAGTACTCACGGTTGCTTTTCTCCCTTTTTTCCCCTTTTCCCTTCTACCTGGTTGTCGCAACCAGATGCTGGAGCCCTGGAGCCAGACGCCACCGTCGACGACGACTCCTACTACA
>NW_025307730.1:0-712 GCF_018294505.1 Triticum aestivum
TAATAATTTGTGCGAAGCAAGTATAGTATTACCCATTCGGATTATTTTACTTACACTTGATGTCTTTTATGCTAGTTGACACCTTGGGGTGTAGGGAATGTGACCACCGGGGTTAACCGCCGGGCTGTAACAATTGGTCGCTACATAGTCAAACGAAACAAGTGTAGCAAATTGGCAATGTTCAATTATGCAATTAATGCAACACACTACTACCTAATTTAATCGCTAAGACGTTCTTCAATAGAGTCCAAGAGCCATCCATCAAACTTGTAACACCAGGTGACAGCCGAAACAGACGTACATATGGTGCATGCATGAACCTGGAGGCCTAACCACCGTAAGGTCAAGTCATGCCACTTTAAAGTCATTTTCAAATTTTGCGCAACCAGATTTACCAATTCAATGTCTTAAGTCAGAAATAGTGTGCAAACATGCCTGATGCACATTTATGCCTACTAGAACAATATGATTGATGTCTGCTTTTGAATAAATCAAGTTGCTTATACAATAGTAGAATTTAATTAGTATGTTGATTTTGCTTTTCAAATGATTGACAGGTGTATGCACGCACTAAGGCGCATCCACATGTTAAGCAAAGTGTATGTTGCGGAGGTGACAATTATGGCGATTGGAGGGTGATTATGTGTGCTGGACGGGTCGATGGCAATGGAGAAGATGTGTGTGTGATGGAAACTTTTCGTCTCTGGGCAAA
>NW_025307731.1:0-712 GCF_018294505.1 Triticum aestivum
TGCTTTTTTTTTGCGAAAAAGCACTATAATGGCGAGTGTCTCAAAACTCTTCCTAGGTCAAACTGACAGGATGGGCACGAAATGTTTTTTTGACAAATTTTTTTTTTCGACTGCCCGGACCCAAAAACTGGAAACGGGTCAAAAAAAACTTCCTATAATGGCACCTGTCTCAAAACACTCAGAAACACCTAAAAATAGGATAGCCAGAAATTTTTTCGAAAAATGCGTTTTCGAAAAAATTTGGGCCTAAACGGAGCGTGGCTACCCGAAACCTACTCCGGCAAGGAAACACGAATCGGAAACTAGCTGGATCTCGAAAACAAACCTAATAAGCAAGGAAATCGGATTGGTGGTGGATATATGGTGGTAGATGGCAGCGGTGGTGGTATATGACAGTTGTGGTGGTATATGGATACGGATTCAAAGCGGTGGCGGATAAGCGGTGGTGGTAGATGGCAGGGTTGATGATGATGGTGCGGCGACGGCGTGACAACTTATGACCAGAACTCGAAACTCTAAAAGACTAGACTCTAAGACCAGCAACTAGAAACGACGATGCAACCGCAAATTCAACAAAGCAAAACCCTGAAAAGATTATCCAAAGGCTCAGATTGGTTCGGATATGATGAACTAACCCTAATTTTTTTTGTGGCTTTTTCGTGGACTGTAGGTATAAAGAACAGACTCGATCTAAACTACGAAAAACTGTAAA
>NW_025307732.1:0-712 GCF_018294505.1 Triticum aestivum
CGGGTGCTGGGTTCGGGGGATGCGTGTGCGTGGCGGCGCTCAATGGGAGCGAGGGGAGGAAGAGAGGGAGAGGAGGAGATCTAGGAGAAAGGAGGAGAGCGGGGTCGAGCGCGGCCTCCTGGCGCTGGCTGTGCGTGGCGGCGGCGCACAAGGGGAGATGGGGAACGAGAGGGAGAGATCGATAGGAGGGTTAGGGTTAGAGGTGCGGCTGGGCCTTGGGCCAAAAGGACTGGGGTTGCAGGCTCTCTTCTCTCTCTCTAGCAGGGAAAAAAAGGAAGAAGAGAAAGGCTAGGAGGGCATTTCCTTAGGCTCACAAAAATATGGGGAATTTAACAAAAATGGCCCGAGGATTTTTAGAGAATGTAAAATCCACAGATGTTGAATTTAACTCGACATGTTTGAATTTCGAAACCCATTCGAATGAACTCCAAATGGGTTGAAATTATAGGAGATGGCCCTACACACTAGATCTGATTTATGGGCTGATTTGGAACATTTGTGGATAAAGTAAAATTGCAACTCAATTTTACTAAAAATCACCAAAGGAAGAAAATAAGTTGAGTTGGATAAAAAGGAAATTTGAAGAACCGTGCAAATGTGTTATGGAATGGTTTAATATAGCTCCCTAAATATTGGGAGGATTTGTTATAAAGAGAAATCACCATTGTAAATATCCCTCGATTTAAATGGACCTAGTATCCATACAATTTAT
>NW_025307733.1:0-712 GCF_018294505.1 Triticum aestivum
ACCTCAAACTGACAGGATGGGCACGAAATTTTTTTTTTGACCAATTTTTTTTTTGACTGCCCGTACCCAAAAACTGGAAACGGGTCAAAAAAAACTTCCTATAATGGCACCTGTCTCAAAACACTCAGAAACACCTAAAAATAGGATAGCCAGAAATTTTTTCGAAAAATGCGTTTTCGAAAAAATTTGGGCCTAAACGGAGCGTGGCTACCCGACTCTTTTTTTTTTCCGAAACCTACTTGATGAGGACATCAATACAATTGTTACACCCACAGCCCCTGCTGCTATACATACTGGACCAATTACTAGAGCTCGTGCACGCCAACTAAATTACCAGGTACTTTCGTTTCTTGGTAATGATTCTAATGTTCATGAGAATATGATGCTGCCTAAATTGGATACATTTGTTTTGCTTACAAATGAAGGGCCTAGCTTGGAGAAGGATGAACATTGGAGCAAGAACAAGCATGGAGATGATGGCATGCGCAAGGGGAACAATAACGGAGTTACAAGTGATGATTTCAGGACTTTGAAGCCACCATAATGGGTGCATGAAGCCTTGGACGAAATATACAAGATGCCACTTCATAAATTTCGTCCCGAGGCTATTTTAGGTGCTGCGTCACCTTATTATTGGGCCAGGCCCATGTAATTTCGAAATACATAAGTATAGGCTATTTTTAGAGTCCGTATGTGTGGGGAAACAAGAGAT
>NW_025307734.1:0-712 GCF_018294505.1 Triticum aestivum
GATACTTGGTAGATGAGAAGGCTGGCAAGGTCGATAGAAGTATATTGGATATACATTGTGTTGATGTGTACTTTACTAGTACTCCTAGTAGCACCAGGGTATTAGATACCGGTTCGGTTGCTAAGTGTTAGTAACTCGAAATAAAAGCTACGGAATAAACGGAGACTAGCTAAAGGTGAGCTGACGATATGTGTTGGAAGTGTTTCCAGGGTTGATATGATCAAGCATCGCACGCTCCCTCTACCATCGAGATTGGTATTAAAACCTAAATAATTGTTATTTGGTGTTTGCGTTGAGCATAGACATGATTGGATTATGTCTATCGCAATACGGTTATTCATTTAAAGAGAATAATGGTTACTCTGTTTATTTGAATAATACCTTCAAATGGTCTTACACCTGAAATGAATGGTTTATTGAATCTCGATCGTAGTGATACACATGTTCATGCCAAAAGATAGTAATGATAGTACCACCTACTTGTGGCACTTCCACGTAAGTCATATCGGTATAAAACGCATGAAGAAGCTCCATGTTGATGGATCTTTGGGCTCACTCGTTTTTGAAAAGTTTGAGACATGCGAACCATGTCTATTGGTAGATATGCATGAAGAAACTCTATACAGATGGATCGTTTGGACTCACTTGATTTTGAATCACTTGAGACATGCAAATCATACCACATGGGCAAGATGACTGAAAGCCTCGTTTT
>NW_025307735.1:0-712 GCF_018294505.1 Triticum aestivum
CTCTGTTCCGTGGGTGCATGGGTTTCCCGACAGCGGTAGTTACAGAAGCCGAGAGAGAAAGAGGAAAGCGGAAGCAACCGAAATGGAGAGGCTCAGTGCAATATTAGCAAAGCTGGAGGAACTTGAGAGCCAGCCAGCTACCGGCCAACCATCTCAGCAGCACGAAGATCCTTGCTTCGACGCTGCCCCAGAAGCTACCCCACCATCTCAGCGGAGAAGCATCGTGGCTTCCACGGAGCTCGTTCAGCCTAATTTCAGCCTAATTTCGTGGATAGTATCACGGAGGATGAACATTGTGAGCTAATGACGAAATGCCAGAACATGACCTTGAAGGCGGCGGTCGGCTCTGTTATACCTCCTTGAGCTGAGGAAACTTTTCATTGCCGACCGATTCCACATGGCTATGTTGTTGTGATGGTGGATGAAATAATGGAGGGATTTGAGGAGCTGGAGCTTGACTTCCCTACAGGTGAAGGGAACATTCATATGGAAAATGCTTTAAGGAATACCTGTCTATGGAGAAAGGAGCACATCAAGCTTCCAAACTGGATGCCTCCTCCTCCTCCTCCGGTGCGTGAGGGCACTCCGCCTCCTCCTCCGGCGAGTCAGGGCACTCCGCCTCCTCCGGGGCGTGAGGGCACTCAGTCTCCTCCTCCGCCTCCTCCGGCACGTGAGGGAACTCCGCCTCCTCTGGTGTGTCAGCGGACTCCAC
>NW_025307736.1:0-712 GCF_018294505.1 Triticum aestivum
AATAAGTATCAAACAACTTTTTAAATGCTAAAAAACAATTTGTGGAGCCCACCTCGATCCCCCTCCATCTCGACCGCTATCCCACCTCGCCAGATCCGGTCCCCCTCGGCGCCGAGCACCCCCCAAGTCCACCGGCCGCCGCCGCCGACCCACCGCACCCTCGATTCCCCTACTCAACCGCCGCCGCCGACCCCCCACACCGCGCGCACCGTCTTATAAAAAAATAAGTATCAAACAGCTTTTTAAATGCTACTGTCTTATAAAAAAATATTACTGTTATTATTTAAACAAGTTTGAACATATTTAAACATAAATAAGTATCAAACAGCTTTTTAAATGATAAAAAAAAATTTGTGGAGCCTGGGAGTCGAACCCAGGACCTCCTGGTGTGAGAACTGGCTGCTGACCAATCGAGCTAGTAGAGTGGGCTTGACATGGATAGGTTCTGGTAGTACATAACCTTTTGGCTCGAGTTGAAATAAAAAAAGTACTAATGGCGCACAACGGTGAGGTGCGCCATTAGTATGGACATGCTAATGGCGCACCACGGTGAGGTGCGCCATTAGTATTGTGGCCCGATCCCCCTTCGCCCGATCCCCCCTTCGCCCGATCCCCCCTTCCCTCTCCCCCTCGCCAGTTCTCTCCCTCTCGATCCACCGCCGCCGCTGCCGCTGCCCTCGCCCTCGCCCTCTCCCTCCCTCGCCCTCTCCTC
>NW_025307737.1:0-712 GCF_018294505.1 Triticum aestivum
GGCCGGACATCCGACAAGAGCCCGGACATCCAGCGCCACCAACCAGAAGAAGACCAAAGAGAGACAGACGCTAGGCGACTCTACAGTGGCCGGACATCCGGCCGACCTCCGGACATCCGGCGCCCCGCAACAGGCCGGACATCCGGCGCCTGCCCAGAAATCCAGCGCCCCCCTATCCAAAGAGCACCGAGGCCGACCTCGCCAGCCCGGACATCCGGCCCGTGCCCAGGACATCCGGCCACCCGCGAACGGCTGGACATCCGGCCCCCAGCCCGGACATCCGGCGCCTGTCTACGCACAGTGAACGGGCCAAGGGCCCATGTATCCCTCTTCCCCACTTACCCCTTCGTGGCTTAGACTATATATACTCCCCCACCTCCTTCTAGTTAGGGTTAGCGTTGTGATAGCTCATTTGAGAGATAGAGCTTCGCTCATCCATATCGGATCTACTCCACGAGAGAGACTGCGGCCCCTCTACGGAGAAGATCCACCTTTGGATTCAAGACCTCCTTTTAGAGAAGAACTTCTAGACCTCCTCATGGAGAAGACCGGTTACTCTGTGTCGTGGTTTTGTCACGGCAGATGTCCTAGAGAAAGGACTTAGTCGTGGAGCCATCGCGACGGGTTAGCTTGAAGGGGTTAAAGCGGACACAAGGACGCAAGAGAGTTTATACTAGTTCGGCCCCTTCGATGAAGGTAAAAGCCTACGTCT
>NW_025307738.1:0-712 GCF_018294505.1 Triticum aestivum
CACGAGGAGAGAACACACGCGTCCAAAGGGGTGCCCCGTCACTGACAGGAGAAGAAACCACCGACAACCACCACAACACTGACAACCACCAGACGACTACTGGAGAACCAACACCAACCATCACAACATATTTAAGAACCCAAAAGAAGAGCATATTGTGAAAGCACCATTTAAAAACATGAAAAACTCGCGCATACAATACTAAATTATCTTATCTATGTTTTATAGACGTTAATTAGTAGTCAACACTTTCAAGGTTTGACTCTACCTATATATGAATGCTGGCATTTAGGGAATCAGATGGGTAATTTATAATGGTCGTAAATACCAAATAGGGACCTTTTTTTGCCAGGAAGGTTATCAATAGGGCTTACATTGGTATAATCAGATAGTTCTCACCTCAGCCGTTGCAAGTTTAAATCAACTTATAGAATATCAAAGTACGGCACATGATGATATAAATCGTTTCGATATGTTGTGTTCACATATATTTTCACAACTTATTCGGGAAATACCGCGGTGGATTTTTGAATAAAGCATTATTCGTATCAAAATCCTTCATGGTTTCACCCGCAAAATACAATCATCCTTCATGGCTGCATGGCTTGAATTAAGGACGTAAGCATGTGCAGATAAAAGTTTGCTTCGCTCAGGTCACGTTTGTTATGTGCACTGGCCATTAGTTAGTTCATTGACCTGGCATGCATTTTGT
>NW_025307739.1:0-712 GCF_018294505.1 Triticum aestivum
CCCCCCCCCCTCTCTCTCTCCACTAAGGCCCATCAAGGCCCATTAGTTCCCCCGGGGGTTCCAATAACCCTCCGGCACTCCAGTTTTATCTGAAACTTCTCCGGAACACTTCCGGTCCAAATATAGTCGTCCAATATAACAATATTTATGTCTCGACCATTTTGAAACTTCTCGTCATGTCCGTGATCACATCCGGGACCCCAAACAACCTTCGGTACATCATATCACATAAACTCATAATACCAATCATCATCGAACGTTAAGCGTGCGGACCCTACGGGTTCGAGAACTATGTAGACATGACCGAGACACGTCTCCGGTCAATAACCAACAGCGGAACCTGGATGCTCATATTGGTTCCTACATATTCTACGAAGATCTTTATCGGTCAAACCGCATAAGAACATATGTTGTTCCCTTTGTCATCGGTATGTTACTTGCCCGAGATTCGATCCTCGGTATCTCAATACCTAGTTCAATCTCGTTACCGACAAGTCTCCTTACTCGTTCTGTAATACTGCATCCCGCAACTAACTCATTAGTTACAATGCTTGCAAGGCTTATAGTGATGAGTATTACCGAGAGGGCCCAGAGATACCTCTCCGAAACACGGAGTGACAAATCCTAATCGATATATGCCAACCCAACAAACACCTTCGGAGACACCTGTAGAGCACCTTTATAATCACCCTTTTACGTTGTGACATTTGGT
>NW_025307740.1:0-712 GCF_018294505.1 Triticum aestivum
GTAAGTTAATCCTGAGTTGTTCAACCTTCGAGAAGAACGATTCTTTTGGGGTTTTTTCCTTCCTCTCGTTGTCATGATAGTTGGAGTTCTCAGAGCAAGACTTCGAGACAATGATGGTGAACGAATCAACATTCATTTGAAGTGCAACCTGGATCGTGAAGATTGTGCTAGTTTGCGTTCCCCCTTCACCTTACCCTACGCTTGAATCTCAGGACGAGATTTTTGTTTAGTGGGGGTGGGTTGTCACATCCCTGGTCCTGTTATGCACTAGGCTAGACCCTCATGTGAGCATCATGTTTTAATTCAAATGAAATTTGAATTGAGGAATTTTCAAAAGCCTCAGAAGACCTTTAAAAATAACCAACATTTAAAACTCATCAAATGAGTCCAAAGAAATGTTCCTGTTACTCTGTGAAAATATTGTTAAGAGGTAAAATTCAAACCAATATTTTTGGAATCACAGAATTATTTATTTTTGGGCCTTTGACTTAAACCAATGACATATTTGAGTTGAATTTATTTCTATTATATAAGAAATAAAGTTCAAATATTTTTGTAAGTTGCCTGTGACCTTGGACTAGTTCCTGAGCTCACATACAATTTACAGAAAGTTTTAGAAAAATGATTTGATATTTTAAATCAAATCAAAACCAATTGCAGAAAATAGAAAAGAAAAAGAAAGAGAGAGAGAACCCACCTGGACTTACCTGGC
>NW_025307741.1:0-712 GCF_018294505.1 Triticum aestivum
CTTTGAATGATGCATACTGAACGCAGAAATAGGCTGGAGTTCAATAAGTTTAAAAAACATTGAAGTGCCCGTGTAACAGATGAGTTCTCGTCCGAAACCCTGATACTCCAAAAGAGATTGTCCAGTTTGTACACGAGGTGCGTCCAGTTTTCGCCGTGACCCTCTCTACTCTTTTGCACATGCTATGCGGGCGAAATGATGATACCATGCCAAGTTCCAACATTTTCAGAGTTCATTTTGTAGTGATTTTTAATTTCACCGTCATTTAGCTCTTTAAACAAATCGGTAAATGACTGAAAAACAGCAAATGATGTCAGAACATGTTGGAAATCTTATGACGTCGCTTTGAATGATGCATACTGAATGCAAAAATAGGCTGGAGTTCAAATGACTGAAAACAGCAAATGATGTCAGAACATGTTGGAAATTGATGACGTCGCTTTGAATGATGCATACTGAACGCAAAAATAGGCTGGAGTTCAAATAAGTTTAAAAAACATTGAAGTGCCCGTGTAACAGATGAGTTCTCGTCCGAAACCCTGATACTCCGAAAGAGATTGTCCAGTTTGTACACGAGGTGCGTCCAGTTTTCGCCGTGACCCTCTCTACCCTTTTGCACATGCTATGCGGGCGAAATGATGATACCATGCCAAGTTCCAACATTTTCAGAGTTCATTTTGTAGTGATTTTCAATTTCACCGTCATTTAGCTC
>NW_025307742.1:0-712 GCF_018294505.1 Triticum aestivum
CGACGGCGGCGAGCTCGGTTGCGGCCGCCGGGGTTCGGTCGTGCACGGGAGTGGTGCTGGAGCTCGAAGTCGAGCAGAGTGAGGCACTAGGGATGCTCTACTGGTTCTTGCGAACGTGTTGGACTTGCCGGGGTGACCAAATGGTCACCGGAGCTGCGTCGACGGCGAGCTCGGCGACGGCGGAGGTTCGGCCGTGGTGGAGATGCAGCTACGGTGAGGGAACGAGGGGGAGGAGAGGGGGAAACGACTCGGGGGCTCACCGCGGTTGCAGTGGGCGTCGAAGCGGGCTCGGGGACGCGTCGGAGACGACGAATTTGACGGCGACGGTGGTCGGAGTCCGAAGAGGGGAACGGCGACGTGCCGGCGATGCAGGGCTTCCGGGGACTCGTGGAGCGGTGGGGAGGAAGAGGGAGTCGAGGCGGAGCTTCTGAGCTACTCGGGGGAGCGAGGGGTGGCCGGAGGCGGTGGCTAAGGCGAACGGCGGCGACGGTGTGCTTCGGCCGAGAGCGAGAGAGAGCGAGGGAGAAGCCGGGGGAGAGTGAGAGCGAGCAGGGGGGATCGGGACGGGCTGCGGACGTCGTCCACGCGGCCAGGAGGGTGTCGGCAAGCAGGAGGTGGCCGCGCGGCCGTGCGCGCGCGAGCACGCAGCAGCTTCGGGGCGTGGGGAGGAAGACGACGGGGAGCTACAGTGCTGGGCTGGCTAGCTGGGCCG
>NW_025307743.1:0-712 GCF_018294505.1 Triticum aestivum
TTGTTTAGTGGGGGTGAGTTGTCACATCCCTGGTCCTGTTATGCACTAGGCTAGACCTCATGTGAGTATCATGTTTTAATTCAAATGAAATTTGAATTGAGGAATTTTTAAAGCCTCAGAAACCTTCTAAAAATGATCAACATTAAAATCTCCTCAAAGAAGTCCAAGAAAATGTTCCTCTTAGTCTCTGAAAATATTGCAAAGAGGTAAAACTCAAAACAATATTTTTGGTATCTCAGAGTTAATTATTTTGGGCCTTTGAATTAAATAAATAGCTATTTGCATTGGATATATATTTGATATATAAATAATATATGTCCAATAATTACTGGAACATTTTATGTGGTTTGGTATATTTTAGTCCTAGCCACATAACTATTTCTAGGATTTTATAAAATGGTTTAGTGTCTAAAACTAAATCAAAACAAACTACAGAAAATAGAAAACAGAATTAAATAGAAATGAAAGAGAGAGAGAGAAGGACTTATCTGGCGCTCACCCGGTAGCCAGCCGGCCCAGCTCCTGTGCGGCCCAGCCCATCTCCACTTCCCCCCCCTGTCGCCTTCCTCCTCGCGCCAGTAGGCACAGGCGCGTGGCCGACGCACGCCGGCACACGCCCCGGCCACCTCCTGCTTGCCGCTCCACCTCGACACCCCGGACGCCTCCATGCGTGCCACGCCACCCCCCTGGAACTCCCTCACTCTCCCGAACT
>NW_025307744.1:0-712 GCF_018294505.1 Triticum aestivum
GGAAACTTGTCTGTAACAAAGGGCTTTCAATTTTTTTGAACTTATTTGAACTCCATAGTTTTTCTGTGCTCAAAATGCACCATTCAAAGCCACATCATAAATTTTCAACTCTTTCTGACTTCATTTGTAATTTTTCATGCATTTACTGGTTATTTTGAGCTATAAGACCCTGAAATTGAAAAGCATTTCAAATGAACTCCAAAAAGGTTGAAAGTTGGCATGGTATCATCATTTGACCCACATAGCATGTGCAAGAAAGTAGAGAGGGTTACGGCAAAAACTGGATGCACTTCGTGTATAAAACGGACAATCTCTTTCGAAGTATCAGGGTTTGATACAAAAACTTGTCTGTTACAAAGGGATTTCAATTTTTTTGAACTTATTTGAACTCCATAGTTTTTCTGTGCTCAAAATGCACCATTCAAAGCCACATCATCAATTTTCAACCCTTTCTGACTTCATTTGTTATTTTTCATGCATTTACTGATTATTTTGAGCTATAAGACCCTGAAATTGGAAAGCATTTCAAATGAACTCTGAAAAGGTTGAAACTTGGCACGGTACCATCATTTGACCCACATAGCATGTGCAAGAATGTAGAGAGGGTTACGGCAAAAACTGGATGCACTTCGTGTACAAAACGGACAATCTGTTTCGAAATATCAGTGTTTCATACGGAAACTCGTCTGTTACAAAGGGGTTTCATTTTTTT
>NW_025307745.1:0-712 GCF_018294505.1 Triticum aestivum
ACGCGTCGCCCCGTGCCCGTGCGCGGCCTCGCCGTGTTTGCCCGCCACCATGTGTGGCTGCGCCCGCGCCGCGCCTGGGCCGCGTGCACCGCTCACGCCCTGGTTGTGCTCCGGCACCACCGCGCGTTGCTCGTCTCCGCCTCTGGCTCCCGCCGCTCCGGCCACTCGCCGTGGCCTCGCCACTTCCACCGGAGGCGGACAGCCCCCGTCTCTGCGGGCGGGCGTCCTGGCGCCCTGCACCTGATCCACCGCCCGCGCCCGTTTGGCCCTATGGGCCACTGCCCAGTGGGGCCCCACGTCCCCAGAGAACATTTTGTTAAAAAAAAGGAATTAAAAATAATATATAAAATAAATAAAATAAATAATAATAATTTAATTAATTAATTAATTAAGTTAATTAATCATAATTACATTAACCTAAACTAACTAATTAGTTTAATTAAACAGTAGTTAGATTAGTTACACACTAATTAGACTAAACAGTCAATGACTAGTGGGACCCACACGTCAGTTGACCAGTCAACATCTCTGTTGACTGCTGACGTCATGCTGACGTCATGATGACGTCAGCAAACACTGTTTTGGATAATGTTGAAGTTAAATAAATAATTAAAATCAGAAAATGATTAAATCTTTAGAAAATCATATCTTTTAATCCGTAACTCGGATTAAAATATTTTCAACATGAAAGTTGCTCAGAACGACGAGACGA
>NW_025307746.1:0-712 GCF_018294505.1 Triticum aestivum
ACTCACTGTTTTGGGGTTCCGGAGTGATTTCCACGATTAATGGACCCTGGGGTGCGTTTACGTGTCGGTCATCAACACTCGCAGTTTTAGCTAATTCTGGTCCGTTTCTTTGATTATTACTCACCGTTTTGGGGTCCTGAAGCAATTTCCATAGTTATTGAACTTCAAGGTGCGCTTATGTGTCGGTCATCAACACTGGCAGTTTTGGCCGATTCTGGCCCGTTTCATGGACTAGTACTCACCGTTTTGGGGTCCCAGAGCGATTTCCATAGTTATTGAACCCCAAGGTGCACTTATGTGTCGGTCATCAACACTGGCAGTTTTGGCCGATTCTGGCCCGTTTCATGGACTATTACTCACCGTTTTGCGGTCCCAGAGCGATTTCCATAGTTATTGAACCCCAAGGTGCACTTACGTGTCGGTCATCAACAATGGCAATTTTGGCCGATTCTGGCCCATTTCATGGACTATTACTCGCTGTTTTGGGGTCCCGGAATGATTTCCACGATTAATGAACACTGGGGTTCGTTTATGTGTCGGTCATCAACACTCGCAGTTTTGGCGAATTCTGGCCCGTTTCTTGGATTATTACTCACCATTTTGGGGCCCCGAAGCGATTTCCATAGTTATTGAACCCGAAGGTGCACTTATGTGTCGGTCATCAACACTGGCAGTTTTGGCCGATTCTGGCCCGTTTCATGTACTATTACTC
>NW_025307747.1:0-712 GCF_018294505.1 Triticum aestivum
AGTTGACTGGGTCAACCCAGTCAACTGGGCCCGTGGGGGCCACTGGCAGTGACCCAGGGGTGGCCCCAGGTGTGCCACGTCGGCGGCCGGCGCCGGAGTATCGCCGGCGACCAAAACGCACGGCGGCGCGCGCGGGAGGGGCGCGGGTTTCACCCACTGTGGGTTTGCGGGGGCGGGGCTGGGCGCGTTCGACGCGGCTCGACGTCGCGCGTCCAACGGCGGTGGTCGGAGGGGCTGGAACGGACGGGGTCGACCGCTACGGGCTCGCCGGCGGCGAGGAGCTACGGGTGCCCGACGGAAGCTACGCTAGAGCGCGCGAACGGCCGAACTAGCTAGCTAGGCGGGTGCGGCATGGTGCGGTCGGGCTAGCGGGCCAACGCCCGTGACCATTTGGTCACCGGAGACACGCCGGCGGCGAGCTCCGCGGCGTGGCGTTCGGGCGCGCGCGGGGAAGAAGCTAGGGAGCACGGGCGAGCTAGCGGAGAGGGGGAGGAGGTAGAGGAGCTCACAGCGGAGCCGTAGGGAGTGGCAGCGAGCTCGGGGAGGGCGCGGGATAGCCGGAGTCAGCGACGATCGACGGCGGCCGTGCGGGGAAGACGAACTCGGGGAGGTCGATGTAGTGGCGCTCGGCTCGTTCCCGATGGCGCAGTCGGCGTAGTCGACGGCGGGGAGTCGTTCGGGCACGTCGTCGGGGCGATCTGGGCACGGTGGC
>NW_025307748.1:0-711 GCF_018294505.1 Triticum aestivum
GTGGCAAGCCCTGGTAACTCCTGGGCGTATATATGCCGACGGCTTTGCCGTAGGCATAGTTTTTTTGTTTTTTTTTCCTGTTTTCTCTTTTCCAATTGATTTGACAGCATTTCAAAACAGAACAATATGAAATATGACAATTCATCATGTGAACATACTCAAGTTCATCTAAAAATACTCAAGTTCATCACATCATCTAAAGATCATCACCGATGGAAGTTCAAGACATGAAACATGATAAAAGTAGGAATATGAAAGGCATGGCACGATGGCCACATGCACGGAATCATCAAGCAAGAGCACCCCCGCCAAAACCACCACCTCCGCCATAACCACCACCACCTCCGCCATAACCACCACCACCTCCGCCATAACCACCACCACCTCCGTCAAAAGCACCACCTCCGCCAAAACCGTCATCGCGACCACCACCACTCTGCCAGATCGGAGTGACTGGGGTCGACGGAGCAGGAGTCGAGCCACCGGTCCCCTACATGTTTCAAAAAAGATTCTAACGGTAAATATGATATGATAGTGTTTCATGAACGAGAACTAGTTTGCTAGTAGTTAGGCAAATGTACTAACCGAACCATCACTGCCTAGTGCCACCCATTCATCGAACGTGGGCACGTGTGGGGGTTCTCCTGCAGGTGGTGGTGGGGGTCCCATTTGTGGTGGATCCGTGCGGTTAGTCCAAGACGCCAACATAGC
>NW_025307749.1:0-711 GCF_018294505.1 Triticum aestivum
CTTAGCGTAACACGAGTCGAGGCGGACGTCGTTGCGGTAGCGACGACGGACACCGAGACGAGCACGTGACACCATTCCCACCCTATCTTTGCGTAACACGAGTCGAGGCGGACGTCGTCGCGGTAGCGACGACGGACGCCAAGACGAGCACGTAACACCATTCCCACCCTGTCTTAGCGTAACGCGAGTCGAGGAGGACGTCATCGCGGTAGCGATGACGGACGCCGAGACGAGCACGTGACACCATTCCCACCCTGTCTTAGCATAACGCGAGTCGAGGCGGACGTCGTCGCGGTAGCCACGACGGACGCCGAGACGAGCACGTGACACCACTCCCACCCTGTCTTAGCGTAACGCGAGTCGAGGCGGACGTCGTCGCGGTAGCGAGGCCGGACGCCGAGACGAGCACGTGACACCACTGCCACCCTGTCTTAGCATAACGCGAGTCGAGGTGGATGTCGCCGGGGTAGCGACGATGGACGCCGAGACGAGCACGTGACACCACTGCCACCCTGTCTTAGCGTAACGCGAGTCGAGGTGGATGTCGCCGGGGTAGCGACGATGGACGCCGAGACGAGCACGTGACACCACTCCCACCCTGTCTTAGCGTAACGCGAGTCGAGGCGGACGTCGTCGTGGTAGCGACGACGAACGCCGAGACGAGCACGTGACACCACTGCCACCCTGTCTTAGCGTAACGCGAGTCGAGGC
>NW_025307750.1:0-711 GCF_018294505.1 Triticum aestivum
GAGAAGAAGAAGAAGAAGGAGAAGAAGAAGAAGGAGAAGAAGAAGAAGGGGCGGAAGAAGAAGGAGAAGAAGAAGAAGGAGAAGGAGGAGAAGTAAAAGGAGGAGAAGCAAAAGAAGGAGAAGCAAAAGGAGGAGAAGCAGAAGCAGAAGAAGTAGAAGCAGCAGAAGAAGAAGAAGCAGAAGAAGAAGAAGCAGAAGAAGCAGAAGGAGAAGAAGAAGAAGAAGGAGAAGAAGAAGAAGAAGAAGAAGAAGAAGAAGAAGAAGAAGAAGAAGAAGAAGAAGAAGAAGAAGAAGAATGTGACGCCCGGATAATCAAGCTACAGTAAACCTTTGCTAATGATGCCACGTCACCACGATTGCTGTTGCTAAACTCACATTGGTTCGAAACCGATTCAAATTCAAATTCAAAATAAAGTCAAACAGTTAAAGTTTTCAAAAGTCAAAACTAAAATGTTCTAAATGTAACAAATAATTCATAAGTAATGTTGGTGGAGGAACCACATTTTTATAAAATGTCTAAATGCATTCAATTAATTAAAACTGTCGGTAAAACAAATAAATAAATGTGTTGGTATTTTATAAAATACTAAACTATATTATTTGGGAGTTAAACCTTTTTGTGGCAGAGGTATAATTAGTGTTACTATTTAAGATACAACTTTTATATTTTATAAAACAAAAATAAAAGAAAACTGAAAAGAAATAGAATAA
>NW_025307751.1:0-711 GCF_018294505.1 Triticum aestivum
CAGTCATCATTTGCTGAAACTTATCATGAAGCTCCTTGTTCGATAAATTCTCCCAGTCAATCTCGTCGGCTTGTGATCCTGGCATGGTTAGCAGCAATAGAAACACACAAGAATATGATCCTACAGACTACTAAGAAGTGGTGGTGGTGTATCACAAATCCGTCAAGCAAATCTCAAATTCTTACCAGTTCTTACCCAGCAGCAGGCGGTGATCGGCAACCGTTGTAGTCAAAAACTCTCAAAGCTTGGATAGAGCGATTACCAGGGAGAGGCGAACACACGACGTAGATGTATGTGGAGCTGGGAAGGCTTATAGTATGGTAGCAAAAAGGGTCAGCAATAATCAATTCAGAGATGCAAAGTTGAATAAACGCTCAACGACGGTACTGTGCTGGTCCTAGGCTAGACTGTGCTAGAGATGCGAGCCTAGAACACCAACAAAATCACGGCGCGACACGTAAACAAGGGAAAAGCACACTCTGAATTTTTTTTTTCGCTCTTTTTTTTGCGCTCTTTTTTTTTGCGCTCCTTTTTTTTTTGCGAAAAATCACTATAATGGCGAGTGTCTCAAAACTCTTCCTAGCTCAAACGGACAGGATGAGCACGAAATTTTTTTTCGGCCAATTTTTTTTTTTTCGACTGCCCGGACCCAAAAATTGGAAACGGGTCAAAAAAAACTTCCTATAATGGCACCTGTCTCAAAACACTCAG
>NW_025307752.1:0-711 GCF_018294505.1 Triticum aestivum
GTCACCGGAGGCACGCCGGCGACGAGCGCAGGCGGCAGCGCGTTCGGGCGCTCAACGGAGGCTATGCTAGGAGGCACGGGGAGGCACGGGCGCGGGCTCGTTGGGCTCCTGGGAGCTCCAGGAGTTTGACTACGAGCTCGGACGCGAGCTCAGGCCACGGTAGCCACGGCGGCGAGGTGATATGCGGCGGCGAGCTCAAAGCAACGGCGACGAGCTAGCTAGGGAGGCTCACGCAGTGCGAGGAGGAGAATGGAGGGAGGGAGGAGCTCACCGAGCGGCTACGTAAAGCCTGCGACAGCTTAGGAGCGCAGAGGTGGCCGGAGACGACGGCGGTCACCGACGCCCGAGGCGGAAGGGGGCGGCTCGATCCGCTGCCTGCGGTGCTCCCCGGCTTGCGTTCGTGGACGGGGACGAGGAAGCCGACGACGGCGGAGCTGCTGGACAGGTTGGCGAGGCGAGGCGAGGTTGGTTGCCGCGGTTGCGACGGCGGACGGCGACGGAGGCGCTCGGGACAATGGGGGGGAGCACGGAGCGGCGCGAAGGAGAGGGGATGAGGGAGGCGCAGGGGCCGAGAGTGAGCGGGGTGAGTGGGAGAGAGACCCGAGGAGGCGGGGGCCGCTGGCGCCCTTATCCTCTCCCGGGGTTCACCGCCGGCGAGGGGGTTCGGCGGCGACGCGCCCTGTTCCGACCCGGTCGGGGGAACAGGAAGGG
>NW_025307753.1:0-711 GCF_018294505.1 Triticum aestivum
CAAACCCTAGCATTTTAAGAATTCACCAGGTTCACCTAAAATATTTTCAGTCAATCCAAGTGGCTTTCAAAAATGTTCATCATCTTTGGAAAAATGCTGGAAACAGTAACCAGAGATGATGCACATTTTTCCATGTCATTTTGGATCTTTGAACTAATATATATTGTATTTGAGTTGGAGCAAATATATGTTATATATATTTTTAATGCTTCAATAATTCTGATATTTTGTGAGGGGCTCTAGAATATTACTTTCAGTCCCTGCAAAAATTATTGGAAGAAACAAAAATGATTTAGTGTTTGAACTAAATCAAAACAGATTGAAACAAATAGAAAACAATGATTAAAAAATAAAACAGAGCAAAAATAAAAAGGGAGACGGCCACCTGGGCCACTTACCTGCTTACCTGCCCGGCCCAGCTCCTCCCGCTGTCCCAGCCCGCCACCGCTACCCCCCCCTGTCGTCTTCTTCCCTCGCCAGAAGGACGCGGGCACGCGCCCGGCGCGCGCGGCCACGCGCCCCGGCCACCTCCTCCCTGCCTGGCTGCCTCCTCCTCCCCTGGTTTCCTCCCGCGACGCCACGCAGCCCCCTCGGACCCCTCTCACTCTTCCTCGAGCCCCCGCCCCTCTGCTCTTTCTCTCTCGCCCGAACCCGAACACAGCCGTCGCCACCGACGCCGTTCGCCGCGGCCACCATCCCCCTCTCGCCTCC
>NW_025307754.1:0-711 GCF_018294505.1 Triticum aestivum
GATGGTTCCTCTTCATCTTCCCTGAATCAATATATCTTCACAAAATTTGCCTTCAAATCTTCGAATAAAAACAGTTTTCCTTCACATCCTCGCCCCGATGTACTTCACGAGGCGACTTCTCCCTAGCGGCGTCTGTGTATGAAGATGTGGCAGCGTCAACCACGTCAGTTCATCTCTTCATTATTTGGTTCTTCTCCAGGCTCACATAGCATCCTTGCTGGCGTATTTCCCCCTGATGGTTTTTTACCAGCGCGTCGCGACCTCAAGCCACCATCCACTATGTACTTTCAGTTAATTCCCACTATCCCACACGTTCCATAAGATTAATTGAGGAGGCATTTGAGCGGCCTACCGGAGTAGTGACGTCGCCCATATTCAGAAGCCTATCCCGATGGTTCCTCTTCATCTTCCCTAAATCAATATATCTTCACAAAATTTGCCTTCAAGGCTTTGAATAAAAACAGTTTTCCTTCACATCCTCGCCCCGATGTACTTCACGAGGCGACTTCTCCCTAGCGGCGTCTGTGTATGAAGATGTGGCAGCGTCAACCACATAATTTCATCTCTTCATTATTTGTTTCTTCTCCAGGCTCACATAGCATCCTTGCTGGCATATTTCCCCCCGATGGTTTTTTACCAGCGCGTCGCGACCTCAAGCCACCATCCACTATGTACTTTCAGTTAATTCCCACTATCCCACACGTTCCATAA
>NW_025307755.1:0-711 GCF_018294505.1 Triticum aestivum
TAGCATGTGCAAGAAAGTTGAGAGGGTTACGGCAAAAATTGGATGCACTTCGTGTACAAAACGGACAATCTCTTTCGAAGTATCAGGATTTCATACGGAAACTCGTCTGTTACAAAGGGATTTCATTTTTTTAAACTTATTTGAACTCCTGACTTTTTGTGTGTTCAAAATGCACCATTCAAAGCCACATCTCATCAATTTTCAACCCTTTCTGACTTCATTTGTTATTTTTCATGCATTTACTAATTATTTTGAGCTATAAGACCCTAAAATTGAAAAGCATTTCAAATGAACTCTGAAAAGGTTGAAAGTTGGCATGGTATCATCATTTCATCCACATAGCATGTGCAAGAAAGTTGAGAGGGTTACGGCAAAAACTGGATGCACTTCGTGTACAAAACGGACAATGGTATCATACTCGTCTATTACAAAGTTGGCATGGTATCATCATAATAGTTGCGGGAGAAAGTCTTCACTTTTTCTTCGCTTGTGTCATTTGCTTATTGCGCCGTAACCATGGATAATCTTCATCGTTTATCAGGATGCTTGGGTCAGCCTTGACTTTGAAGGGAGGAATTTCATGAAACTTTTCATAATCTTCAGACATGTCTGTCTTGCCCTCCACTCCCACAATGTCCCTTTTTCCTGAAAGAACTATGTGGCGCTTTGGCTCATCGTATGATGTATTCGCTTCCTTATCTTTTCTTTTTC
>NW_025307756.1:0-711 GCF_018294505.1 Triticum aestivum
AGAGTATCAGGGTTTCGGACGAGAACTCATCTGTTACACGGGCGCTTCAATGTTTTTTAAACTTATTTGAACTCCGGACTTATTTTGTGTTCAGTATGCAGCATTCAAAGTGACGTCATCAATTTCCAACATGTTCTGAAATAATTTGTTGTTTTTCGGTCATTTACCTAATTGTTTAGAGAGCTAAATGACTGTGAAATTGAAAAGCACTACAAAATGAACTCTGAAAATGTTGAAACTTGGCATGGTATCATCATTTAACCCGCATAGCATGTGCGAAAGAGTAGAGAGGGTCACAACAAAAACTGGACGCACTTCATGTACAAACTGGACAAACTCTTTCGGAGTATCAGGGTTTCGGACGAGAACTCATCTGTTACACGGGCACTTCAATGTTTTTTCAACTTATTTGAACTCTGGACTTATTTTGTGTTTAGTATGCAGCATTCAAAGCGGCGTCATCAATTTCTAACATGTTCTGACATCATGTGTTGTTTTTCGGTCATTTACCTAATTGTTTAGAGAGCTAAATGACCGTGAAATTGAAAAGCACTACAAAATGAACTCTGAAAATGTTGAAAGTTGGCATGGTATTATCATTTCACCCGCATAGCATGTGCGAAAGAGTCGAGAGGGTCACGGCAAAAACTAGACGCACTTCGTGTACTAACTGTACAAACTCTTTAGGAGTATCAGGGTTTCGGACGAGAA
>NW_025307757.1:0-711 GCF_018294505.1 Triticum aestivum
CTATATCTCTTGTTTTAAGTGTGCGCTAATGTGCCAACCCATTTCGGACGACGCTTCAGGCGAGAGCTTCTTTTCTCCAGGGAAAGGTTCCACGGAACTAATGCTCAGAACATTCCCAAACCACTTCACAGAGCTAGCCCACTAGAACGACTCAACAACGAGCTCCAGAGGCAAGAAATAGGTCCTCATGAGACCTCCTATTCCGCGCTGGTAGGGCCATCGAAGGCAACTGGCACTCACAGCAGCGCCTGGTGGGCTGGCCCACGAATGAGCAGCGCAACAAATTGTATTTATAGCGCAAAAAAATCTCCCCAAAAAGTGGCCCTCCTCAAGAAACTGACTTGCACCGTGATACCATGTACGTTTTGGGTGGGTGCTCCTATTTGGCGACCTGGGCGCCCCCAGTCACAGAATTGCGCACCCTCCAACCAAGCCCCACGTGCTCTGTTCGGCTGGCCCATGCGCGGGGCGCGACGCCCTCTCATTCCGTCTTCGTTTTCACTTTTCCTTTTTTTATTTTTTCATTTTTATTTTTATTCTATGTTAAAATAATTCAGTATTTTAAAAACATATACAAATTTCTATAAATTGTGAATTGTCAAATCAGTTTTTGAATTTATTTTTTTCATGATTTCAAAAGCATGAAGATTATTTTATGCTTGTTTTAAGTGTGCGCTAATGTGCCAGCCCATTTCTCCCCCCCACCCCCCA
>NW_025307758.1:0-711 GCF_018294505.1 Triticum aestivum
CCTCTTCTTTTCCTCTCCTCTTCTTCTTTCTTTCCTCTTCTTATTTTCTTCTTTCCTATCCTTCTTTTTCTAAAATTGTAATTTTTGCATATATAAAACTTTTCTAAAATTGTAACTTTCTATATAAAACTTTCCTATCGGGAGGGGGAGAAGATTGAAGAAAAAAAGAAGAAAAAAAAGAGGAGAAGAAGA
This sequence comes from Triticum aestivum, assembly GCF_018294505.1. Lineage (NCBI taxonomy): Eukaryota > Viridiplantae > Streptophyta > Magnoliopsida > Poales > Poaceae > Triticum > Triticum aestivum. The sequence continues at coordinate 193 of NW_025307758.1, forward strand.
AAGGAATAGAGGAGAAGAAGAAAAAATAGAATTTTTATTCTATTTTTTCTTCTTCTCCTCTATTCCTTTCTTCTTCTCCTCTTCCTTTTCTTCCTCTCTTCGTCTTCTCCTTCTTCTTCTCCTTCTTTCTCTACTTATTTTCCTTTTCCTTATTTTACTTTTTCCTCTCCACTAACATAAAATGCACTAACCTAAAATGCAACAAACATAAAATGCACTAAAGAGGCTCAACTAACCTAAAATCAGTGATAAAATGCACTAACCTAAAATCGATATCTACTAACAACTTAAAAAAATTAATACATATATGAAAAAATGCATATATGAAAAAAAACATCATCATATCATCAACAGAAAAAAACATCATCATATCATCAACAGAAAAAACATCATCATATCATCAACAGAAAAAAAACATCATCATATCATCAACATCATCATATCATCAACCTAAAGGGCGCCGGCGCGGGGCGACGACGGGCTCGGGGCGGCGACGGGCTCGGGGCGGTGACGGGGCGG
>NW_025307759.1:0-711 GCF_018294505.1 Triticum aestivum
CGGCGTCGGGGCGACGTCGAGGCGGCGGGGCAGCGGCGTCGAGGCGTCGAGGCGGCGGGGCAGCGGCGTCGGGAGAGGAGAGGGGAAGGGGATCGAGGGCGAGGGCGAGGGAGAGAGAGGGGATAGGTTAATTTGGGCCGGGGAGGAAATATGGATGGGGGCGGCACAATACTAATGGCGCACCACCCCTCGGTGCGCCATAAGTACATCCATACTAATGGTGCACCTCACTGTGGTGCGCCATTAGTAGTTTTTTTTCTTATAGCAATGGCACAATACTAATGGCGCACCACCCCTCGGTGCGCCATAAGTACATCCATACTAATGGCGCACCTCACCGTGGTGCGCCATTAGTATTTTTTTTTGATTTCTGCTCGAGCCAAAAGGTTATCTTCCACCTGACCTGATCCACACCAAGTTCCCTCTACTAGCTCGACTGGTCAGCAGCCAGTTCTCACACCAGGAGGTCCTGGGTTTGATTCCCAGGCTCCACAAATTTTTTTATGCATTTAAAATGCTGTTTGATACTTATTTGTGTTTAAATATGTTCAAACTTGTTTAAATCATAACAGTAATATTTTTTTATAAGACAGTAATAATTTTTTTAAAAATATCATCAAACAGTAATGCCGGTGGAGCGGGGGAGGGTGCGCGGGGTGCGCGGGGTCGGCGGCGGCGGTTGAGTAGGGGAGGGGTGCGGGGGGTCGGCGG
>NW_025307760.1:0-711 GCF_018294505.1 Triticum aestivum
CGAAGGCCACATGTATCTCTAACCGACAATACTTGCTATTTAGGATTCCATCGACATCGAGGAACCCCCTAACCTGCTCGTCCCCGGGCGCCCTCTGGTATTGGCGAGGGCATCGGGACCGGCAGGACCCACTGGCTCCACCATCTATCCCCTCGGTGACCGACGATCCACGACCGGTGATCCTCGACCCTTCGGCGACCCTCGACCATCGGCGACCCTTTTTCTCTACTTTTCCTACTTTTTTTCATCTTCTACTTCTAGTTCTTTTTTATCAACTTCTTCTTCTTTTCTACTTATTGTTCTTTTTTTATCATCTTATTCTTCCTCTTCTTCTTGTTCTTGTTCTTGTTCTTCTTCTTCTTCTTCTTCCTCTTCTTCTTTTACTTCTTTTTTCATCTTTCTTGTTTATTCTTAAAAATAGAAAAGTAAAACTAAACTAAACAATAAACTAAATTTAACCTAAAATAAACTAAATTAACCTAAATAACCTAAACTAAACATAACTAACCAAACCTAAACTAAATCAACCTAAACTAAACAAACATAAACTAAATCTAAAAAAACAAAAAAAAGAACTCACCACGAGGCGGGCGGGCTGGCGGTGGGGCAGGGTGGCCGGTGACTGGTGTGGCATGGGGTGGCGGCGGCTTTGGTAGGTGGGCAGGGTGGCCAGCAACAGGGGTTGCATGGGGCGGCGGCGGCTCGGTCACG
>NW_025307761.1:0-711 GCF_018294505.1 Triticum aestivum
TGTAAAATTATTTGTACTAGGTTATAGAGCTAGTTAAACTCTAGTGTGAAATTATTTGTACTAGGTTATAGAGCTAGTTCTATTCTAGTGTAAAATTATTTATACTAGGTTATAGAGCTAGTTCAACTATGGTGTAAAATAATTTGTACTAGGTTATAGAGCTAGTTGAACTCTAGTGTAAAATTATTTGTACTAGGTTATAGAGCTAGTTTAACTCTAGTGTAAAATGATTTGTACTAGGTTATAGAGCTAGTTCAATTCTAGTGTAAAATTATTTGTACTAGATAATAGAGCTAGTTCAACTATAGTGGAAAATGATTTGTACTAGGTTATAGACCTAGTTCAATGCTAGTATAAAATTATTTGTAATTGGTTATAAAGCTAGTTCAACTCAAGTGTAAAATTATTTGTACTAGGTTATAGAGCTAGTTCAACTCTAGTGTAAAATTATTTGTACTAGGTTATAGAGCATGTTCAGCTCTAGTGTAAAATTATTTGTACTAGGTTATAGAGCTACTTCAACTCTAGTTCAAAATTATTTGTAATAGGTTATAGAGCTAGTTCAACTCTAGTCTAAAATTGTGTGTACTAGGTCATAGAGCTAGTTCAACTCTAGTCTAAAATGATTTGTACTAGATTATAGAGCTAGTTCGATTCTATTGTAAAATTATTTGTTCTAGATAATAGAGCTAGTTCATTTCGAGTGTAAAA
>NW_025307762.1:0-711 GCF_018294505.1 Triticum aestivum
ACTTCAATGTTTTTTACACTTATTTGGACTCCAGCCTATTTTTGCGTTCAATATGCATCATTCAAAGGGACGTCATCAATTTCCAACACGTTCTAACATCATTTGCTGTTTTTCAGTCATTTACCCATTTGTTTAGGGAGCTAAATGACGGTGAAATTGAAAATCACTACAAAATGAACTATGAAAATGTTGGAACTTTGCATGGTATCATCATTTCACCCGCATAGCATGTGCAAAAGAGTTGAGAGGGTCACGACGAAAACTAGACGCACCTCGTGTACATACTGGACAATCTCTTTCTGGGTATCAGGGTTTCGGACGAGAACTCTTCTGTTACACGGGCACTTCAATGTTTTTTAAACTTATTTGAACTCCAGCCTATTTTTATGTTCAGTATGCATTTTTCAAAGCGATGTCATCAATTTCCAACACGTTCTGACATCATTTGCTGTTTTTCAGTCAGTTACCGATTTGTTTAGTGAGCTAAATGACAGTGAAATTAAAAATCACTACAAAATGAACTCTGAAAATGTTGGAACTTGGCATAGTATCATCATTTCGCCCGCATAGCATGTGCAAAAGAGTAGAGAGGGTCACTGCGAAAACCGGACGCACCTCGTGTACAAACTGGACAATCTCTTTCGGAGTTTCAGGATTTCGGACGAGAACTCATCTGTTACACGGGCACTTCAATGTTTTTTAAACTTATTT
>NW_025307763.1:0-711 GCF_018294505.1 Triticum aestivum
TCGACCGCTATCCCACCTCGCCAGATCCAGTCCCCCTCGGCGCCGAGCACCCCCCCAGTCCACCGGCCGCCGCCGCCGACCCACCGCACCCTCGATTCCCCTACTCAACCGCCGCCGCCGACCCCCCGCACCGCGCGCACCGTCTTATAAAAAAAATAAGTATCAAACAGCTTTTTAAATGCTACTGTCTTATAAAAAAATATTACTGTTATTATTTAAACAAGTTTGAACATATTTAAACATAAATAAGTATCAAACAGCTTTTTAAATGATAAAAAAAATTTGTGGAGCCTGGGAGTCGAACCCAGGACCTCCTGGTGTGAGAACTGGCTGCTGACCAGTCGAGCTAGTAGAGTGGGCTTGACGTGGATAGGTTCTGGTAGTACATAACCTTTTGGCTCGAGTTGAAATAAAAAAATACTAATGGCGCACCACGGTGAGGTGCGCCATTAGTATGGACATGCTAATGGCGCACCACGGTGAGGTGCGCCATTAGTATTGTGGCCCGATCCCCCTTCGCCCGATCCCCCCTTCCCTCTCCCCCTCGCCAGTTCTCTCCCTCTCGATCCACCGCCGCCGCCGCCGCTGCCCTCGCCCTCGCCCTCGCCCTCTCCCTCTCCCTCCCTCGCCCTCTCCTCGCCTTCCCTCTTCCTTGCCCCGCCTCCCTCGACGCCACCGTCCTCGCCACCTCGACGCTGCCCCGCCGCCTCG
>NW_025307764.1:0-711 GCF_018294505.1 Triticum aestivum
AAAAAACGAAATCCCTTTGTAACAGACGAGTTTCCGGATGAAATCCTGATACTTTGAAAGAGATTGTCCGTTTTGTACACGAAGTGCATCCAGTTTTTGCCGTAACCCTCTCAACTTTCTTGCACATGCTATGTGGATGAATTATGATATCATGCCAACTTTCAACCTTTTCAGAGTTCATTTGAAATGCTTTTCAATTTTAGGGTCTTATAGCCTAAAATAATTAGTAAATGAATGAAAAATAACAAATGAAGTCAGAAAGGATTGAAAAATGATGATGTGGCTTTGAATGGTGCGTTTTGAAAACACACAAAAAGTCAGGAGTTCAAATAAGGTTTAAAAAATGAAATCCCTTTGTAACAGACGAGTTTCCGGATGAAATCCTGATACTTTTAAAGAGATTGTCCGTTTTGTACACGAAGTGCATCCAGTTTTTGCCGTAACCCTCTCAACTTTCTTGCACATGCTATGTGGATGAAATGATGATATCATGCCAACTTTCAACCTTTTCAGAGTTCATTTGAAATGCTTTTCAATTTTAGGGTCTTATAGCTCAAAATAATTAGTAAATGCGTGAAAAATAACAAATGAAGTCAGAAAGGATTGAAAAATGATGATGTGGCTTTGAATGGTGCGTTTTGAACACACAAAAAGTCAGGAGTTCAAATAAGGTTTAAAAAATGAAATCCCTTTGTAACAGACGAGTTTCCG
>NW_025307765.1:0-711 GCF_018294505.1 Triticum aestivum
AGATTGTCCAGTTTGTACACTAGGTGCGTCCATTTTTCGCCGTGACCCTCTCTACTCTTTTGCACATGCTATGCGGGCGAAATGATGATACCATGCCAAGTTCCAACATTTTCAGAGTTCATTTTGTAGTGATTTTCGATTTCACCGTCATTTAGCTCCCTAAACAAATCGGTAAATGACTGAAAACAGCAAGTGATGTCAGATCATGTTGGAAATTGATGACGTCGCTTTGAATGATGCATACTGAACGCAAAAATAGGCTGGAGTTCAAATAAGTTTAAAAAACATTGAAGTGCCCGTGTAACAGATGAGTTCTCGTCCGAAACCCTGATACTGCGAAAGAGATTGTCCAGTTTGTACACTAGGTGTGTCCAGTTTTTGCCGTGACCCTCTCTACTCTTTTGCACATGCTATGCGGGCGAAATGATGATACCATGCCAAGTTCCAACATTTTCAGAGTTCATTTTGTAGTGATTTTCAATTTCACCGTCATTTAGCTCCCTAAACAAATCGGTAAATGACTGAAAAACAGCAAGTGATGTCAGAACATGTTGGAAATTGATGACGTCGCTTTGAATGATGCATACTGAACGCAAAATAGGCTGGAGTTCAAATAAGTTTAAAAAACATTGAACTGCCCGTGTAACAGATGAGTTCTCGTCCGAAACCCTGATACTCCGAAAGAGATTGTCCAGTTTGTACACTAGGTGC
>NW_025307766.1:0-711 GCF_018294505.1 Triticum aestivum
GCTCCTGCGGGACGGTGAAATCCGCCAAGGGGTCTGGGATGCCCAGACTCGCAGCTTCCGTGTCCTCCTTGGCCCATTTGGACCTGTTTCCGCCGTAACCACGGCTTCCGAGGTGGTGGCTCCCAATGTTCCTCTCTTGAAGCCCCTTCATGTACTTAGACTTGTTTTTGGCATCTTCGGCCTCGTAAGCCTCCTTGAATATTTGAAATTGGTCTTCCATGATTGTCGGATTATCCTTTACAATCTCGGAGTAGGGTTCCTTCTTGTCGATGATCCTTGCTTTCACTCGAGTTTTCCAGGCGGCCAACACGTCGCTAAAGTTGGTCATGGCGTGTTTGTTTATCTTCTTCATTGCCGGGTCCTTGTCTGGATCTTCATAATCCTTCTCATTCCGGTCCGGGAACAAGAATATCTGGTGAAACTTCTTTAGGAGGGAGCTCCTCATATTTTCTATCTTCTGTAGTTTCTCATCGTTGATGGTGGCGGTTGTCCGTACGATGCAGCCTATTTGATTACCGTAGCACGAGCGCGCTTCCTCGGGCGCCTTTGGCTCAAAAATGACGTCGTCCACCTCCGTGACCACCAGCCTAGTAGTCCTGAGTTTGTTAGGAAGCCGTTGCCTCTTTGCTTTCAGTTCTACACCGGCTCCACGCCCCGAGGCAGCACCGGTCTCAGTCTCAGCGCCGGTCCCGATGCCGGTCTGAGTCTCAG
>NW_025307767.1:0-711 GCF_018294505.1 Triticum aestivum
GGATACGACTCTTCGTTAGGGTAATCACGATACTCCTCGGGGACAGATCCTGTCGCAAAGGATAACGATACACAGGCATCACCAAACAATGTGCAACAATATGATGCATGCATGAAACATGGCAATATGAGTGTGTTGGGCTAATGCAACTAAAGCCAGTAGGGTTTGAGCAAATTTGAATCAAAGATTCAAATTCCAAATTCAAATATGGCCTTTTAAAGTGCCTTTTCTTATTCTGATTAAAACATCAATTTAACTTGTTTGATCATGCATGAAAATAGTACAGATGGATAGATTGGATTTTTCTGATCATTTTTCATATATAATTTGTCCAATTTGGAGTTACAGAATAAAAGTTATGAATTTTTGAAGTTTAAATAATATTCTGGAATTTCCTGATTTAATTTAAATCCAGAAATATCATTTACTGCGTCAGCCTGACATCACAGTGACATCAGCAGGTCAACAGGGCTGGCTCGGGTCAAACCTGGCGTGTGGGGTCCACACGTCAGTGTCACAGGGGCTAATCCCGCGTTGACCCCGGGCTAGTTAGCTTTGACTATGCCCTGGGGCCCACTTGTCAGCGTCAGTAGGTGGTGGATTAGTGGTTAATCAACTAGGCCACGTCAGCTCGCCGGAGTTCTGGCCGGCGGCGACCAACAGTGCGGCGGCGATAGTGGTTTTGGTCGTTTCGGCCACCAAATGGAACGC
>NW_025307768.1:0-711 GCF_018294505.1 Triticum aestivum
AAGGTTTTGTCAATCCGAAAGGTGCTAACAAAATGTGCAAGCTCCAGCGATCCATCTATGGACTGGTGCAAGAATCTCGGAGTTGGAATATACGCTTTGATGAGTTGATCAAAGCATATAGTTTTATACAGACTTGCGGTGAAGCCTGTATTTACAAGAAATTGAGTGGGAGCACTACAACATTTTTGATAAGTATATGTGAATGACATATTGTTGATCGGAAATAATGTAGAATTATTCTGTAAAGCATAAAGGAGTGTTCGAAAGGAGTTTTTCAAAGAAAGACTTCGGTGAAGCTGCTTGCACATTGAGCATCAAGATCTATATAGATAGATCAAGACGCTTGATAAATTTTTTTCAATGAATACATACCTTGATAAATTTTTGAAATAGTTCAAAATGGAACAGTCAAAGAAGGAGTTCTTGCCTGTGTTGCAAGGTGTGAAATTGAGTAAGACTCAAGACCCGACCATGGCAGAAAATAGAAAGAGAATGAAAAGTCATTCCCTATGCCTCAGTCATAGGTTCTATAAAGTATGCTATGCTGTGAACCAGACATATTGTATACCTTGCTCTGAGTTTGTCAAGGGAATACAATTTTGATCTAATAGTAGATCACTGGACAGCGGTCAAGAATATCCTTAGTAAGGACTAAGGAGATGTTTCTCGATTATGGAGGTGATAAAAGAGTTCGTTGTAAAAGTTACATCG